>NC_052343.1:30484339-30676839 GCF_016432855.1 Salvelinus namaycush | reverse complement strand
GCTATGCTATACAACTATACTATACAACTATACTATATAAATATACTATACTTACTATACACAACACCTTTCCTCTTTGTTCCTTCATACTGTAAACAAGGATGAGCTACTGTGGAGGTGAAAAGTCTTTCAACACATTCTCTCTCTCTCGTCGAGGCGGTGTGTTTTGAAATGTGTTTAGTGTGGGTTTCCTCAACCTTTTGTCCGGTGTTGAGATGTGGGTTTGTCTATGTCCTCACCTGTGAGTGTGAGAGCTACTATCACCACCTCTCAACTGCTTTACCTTCCCCCAGGGTTTAGGACAACAGATCCCCGTCATACCTTTGAGAAGGAGGGTAAACCAAAGCAGTGTTATAGGGGCTGATCCTGTTCTGTGGTTGGAGGGGGGGGAGGGGGCCGAGCTGCAGCCGCTACACTGCCCCCCCCCCCACCACCCCTCCCTTCCATGTACAGTCTTCATCACTGCCACCCCCCCCCCCCCACCACCCCTCCCTTCCATGTACAGTCTTGATCACTGCCCCCCCAACCCTCCCTTCCATGTACAGTCTTCATCACTGCCCCCCCAACCCTCCCTTCCATGTACAGTCTTCATCACTGCCCCCCCCCCCACCACCACCCCTCCCTTCCATGTACAGTCTTCATCACTGCCCCCCCAACCCTCCCTTCCATGTACAGTCTTCATCACTGCCCCCCCCCCACCACCACCCCTCCCTTCCATGTACAGTCTTCATCACTGCCCCCCCAACCCTCTCTTCCATGTACAGTCTTCATCACTGCCCCCCCAACCCTCTCTTCCATGTACAGTCTTCATCACTGCCCCCCCCAACCCTCCCTTCCATGTAGTCTTCATCACTGCCCCCCCCCCCACCCCTCCCTTCCATGTACAGTCTTCATCACTGCCCCCCCCCCAACCCTCCCTTCCATGTACAGTCTTCATCACTGCCCCCCCCCCCTCCCTTCCATGTACAGTCTTCATCACTGCCCCCCCCCCACCACCACCACCCCTCCCTTCCATGTACAGTCTTCATCACTGCCCCCCCAACCCTCCCTTCCATGTACAGTCTTCATCACTGCCCCCCCAACCCTCCCTTCCATGTACAGTCTTCATCACTGCCCCCCCCCCCCCCCAACACCACCACCCCTCCCTTCCATGTACAGTCTTCATCACTGCCCCCCCCCCCCCCCACCACCACCACCCCTCCCTTCCATGTACAGTCTTCATCACTGCCCCCCCCCAACCCTCCCTTCCATGTACAGTCTTCATCACTGCCCCCCCCCCACCACCACCACCCCTCCCTTCCATGTACAGTCTTCATCGCTGCCCCACCCTCACCCCTCCCTTCCATGTACAGTCTTCATCACTGCCCCCCCCCCCACCACCACCACCCCTCCCTTCCATGTACAGTCTTCATCACTGCCCCCCCCACCCCTCCCTTCCATGTACAGTCTTCATCACTGCCCCCCCCCCCCACCACCACCCCTCCCTTCCATGTACAGTCTTCATCGCTGCCCCACCCCCACCCCTCCCTTCTATGTACAGTCTTCATCACTGCCCCCCCCCCCACCACCACCCCTCCCTTCCATGTACAGTCTTCATCACTGCCCCCCCCCACCACCACCACCCCTCCCTTCCATGTACAGTCTTCATCGCTGCCCCACCCTCACCCCTCCCTTCCATGTACAGTCTTCATCACTGCCCCCCCCCCACCACCACCACCCCTCCCTTCCATGTACAGTCTTCATCACTGCCCCCCCCCACCCCTCCCTTCCATGTACAGTCTTCATCACTGCCCCCCCCCCCCACCACCACCCCTCCCTTCCATGTACAGTCTTCATCGCTGCCCCACCCCCACCCCTCCCTTCTATGTACAGTCTTCATCACTGCCCCCCCCCCCCCACCACCACCCCTCCCTTCCATGTACAGTCTTCATCACTGCCCCCCCCCACCACCACCCCTCCCTTCCATGTACAGTCTTCATCATTGCCCCCCCCCACCACCACACCTCCCTTCCATGTACAGTCTTCATCACTGCCCCCCCCCCACCACCACCCCTCCCTTCCATGTACAGTCTTCATCACTGCCCCCCCCCCCCCCCACCACCCCTCCCTTCCATGTACAGTCTTCATCACTGCCCCCCCCCACCACCCCTCCCTTCCATGTACAGTCTTCACCCCCAACCGGGGGGGAGGGGGCAGCGATGAGGATTAGCGGCACGTCATTGTGATATCCCACATACATGGTGACGTTGTTCCACTTATGTTACGCATGTTTTTCAAGCATAGAAGCAGTGAAAGAAGCAAACCAGTCCCCTCTTCCTCTGAGAACAAGATGGCACCGACAGACACGGCCACCCTGTTGCTAGCACCTAGACAACTTCTGCAAGCATTTCACTGCACCTTTTATACACGACGTAAACAGTCTACGTGACAAATGACATTTTATTGAATGTGCTTCTGTGCTCACATACTACAAACAGCAGGTCTGATTCTGGTTGAGGTATTGCAGCATGAGAGCCCTCAGTTGGTGATTTGGCAGCAGACCAGTCCCATAGCTCACTACTACTACTAGTATTACAATTCCCTACGGGACGACTCACTACTTCCTTAGAAACATTATGTTAGGGACAGAGGCAGGGACAGGGACAGGGACAGGGACAGGGACAGAGAGACAGAGAGACAGAGAGACAGAGAGACAGAGAGACAGAGAGACAGGGACAGAGAGACAGGGACAGGGACAGGGACAGGGACAGGGACAGGGACAGGGACAGGGACAGGGACAGGGACAGGGACAGGGACAGGGACAGGGACAGGGACAGGGGCAGGGACAGGGTCAAGGCTCTGACTGGTCCTGTACCATAACCCATTACTATTGCTAAAGTTATTCCCTACTACTACAAATTCCCTACTACAGTTCTCTATGGGATGACTGACTCACTTCTGAGTCACAGAGAGAGAGTAGTCCAGATCCACATGACTGCCAATGAAGGGGGAGCAGTTCTCTCTGTTCTCTCTGCATGACCCTAACAGCACCTTCATCTGGGAGACACAGCAGGCTAATAGAAAGTTGTGTACTGTAATTATAAGGTTTATCCCTGAGGGACCACTACCCGGGGCAGTCATTCAGAGAACACAACCCGGGGCAGTCATTCAGAGAACACATCCCGGGGCAGTCATTCAGAGAACACTACCCAGGGCAGTCATTCAGAGAACACAACCCGGGGCAGTTATTCAGAGAACACTACCCAGGGCAGTCATTCAGAGACCACTACTCAGGGCAGTCATTCATAGAACAATACCCAGGGCAGTCATTCAGAGAACACTACCCAGGGCAGTTATTCAGAGACCACTACCCAGGGCAGTCATTCAGAGAACACTACCCAGGGCAGTCATTCAGAGAACACTACCCAGGGCAGTCATTCAGAGACCACAACCCGGGGCAGTCATTCAGAGAACACTACCCAGGGCAGTCATTCAGAGACCACTACTCAGGGCAGTCATTCATAGAACAATACCCAGGGCAGTCATTCAGAGAACACAACCCGGGGCAGTCATTCAGAGAACACTACCCAGGGCAGTCATTCAGAGACCACAACCCGGGGCAGTCATTCAGATATGTATGAACTTTCCAATGTGTAAGTCGCTCTGGATAAGAGCGTCTGCTAAATGACTTAAATGTAAATGTAAGTCATTCAGAGAACATTACCCGGGGCAGTCATTCAGAGAACACTACTCGGGGCAGTCATTCAGAGACCACAACCCGGGGCAGTCATTCAGAGACCACAACCCGGGGCAGTCATTCAGAGAACACTACTCAGGGCAGTCATTCAGAGAACACTACTCAGGGCAGTCATTCAGAGACCACTACTCAGGGCAGTCATTCAGAGACCACAACCCAGGGCAGTCATTCAGAGAACACTACCCAGGGCAGTCATTCAGAGAACACTACTCAGGGAAGTCCCGTGTGGCTCAGTTGGTAGAGCATGGCGCTTGCAACGCCAGGGTTGTGGGTTCAATTCCCACGGGGGGACCAGGGTTCAATTCCCACGGGGGGACCAGGATGAATATGTATGAACTTTCCAATGTGTAAGTCGCTCTGGATAAGAGCGTCTGCTAAATGACTTAAATGTAAATGTAAATGTAAGTCATTCAGAGAACATTACCCAGGGCAGTCATTCAGAGAACATTACCCAGGGCAGTCATTCAGAGAACACTACCCAGGGCAGTCATTCAGAGAACACTACTCGGGGCAGTCATTCAGAGACCACAACCCGGGGCAGTCATTCAGAGACCACAACCCGGGGCAGTCATTCAGAGAACACTACTCAGGGCAGTCATTCAGAGAACACTACTCAGGGCAGTCATTCAGAGACCACTACTCAGGGCAGTCATTCAGAGACCACAACCCAGGGCAGTCATTCAGAGAACACTACCCAGGGCAGTCATTCAGAGAACACTACCCAGGGAAGTCCCGTGTGGCTCAGTTGGTAGAGCATGGCGCTTGCAACGCCAGGGTTGTGGGTTCAATTCCCACGGGGGGACCAGGGTTCAATTCCCACGGGGGGACCAGGATGAATATGTATGAACTTTCCAATGTGTAAGTCGCTCTGGATAAGAGCGTCTGCTAAATGACTTAAATGTAAATGTAAATGTAAGTCATTCAGAGAACATTACCCAGGGCAGTCATTCAGAGAACATTACCCAGGGCAGTCATTCAGAGAACACTACCCAGGGCAGTCATTCAGAGAACACAACCCGGGGCAGTCATTCAGAGAACATTACCCAGGGAAGTTATTCAGAGAACACAACCCGTGGCTGTCATTCAGAGAACACTACCCAGGGAAATCATTCAGAGACCAAATCCAAACACTAAATGTGTGGTATGTTGAGCTGAGCAAACCTGACCGACATAGACCCACAATTAGAGTTGAACAATTCTGGTAACTTTCCAGAAATTCCCAGGATGTCCAGATACTCGGGATAGATGTTTCCTGAATTTCCTCTCTCCCTCCCTTATATCTATATCTATCTATCTCTCTCCCTTATATCTATATCTATCTATCTCCCTCCATTATATATATATATATATCTCTCTCTCCCTCCATTATATATATATATATCTCTCTCTCTCCCTCCATTATATATATATATATCTCTCTCTCCCTCCCTTATATATATATATCTCTCTCTCTCTCTCTGTCTCTCTCTGTGCCTCTCTCTCTCTCCCTCCCTTATATATATATATATATATAACTCTCTCGCCCTCCATTATATATATATATATATATATATATATATATATATATATATATATATATATATATATATATCTCTCTCTCATATATATATATATATATATATATATATATATCTCCCTCCCTTATATATCTCTCTCTCTCTCCACTGCTGTCTCCTGTAGCCTGTAGGGAGAGACTGACCACCAGTCAGCCAGTCAGCCAGTCAGCCAGCAAGACCCAGACCACAAAGCATTCTTGACACTGGTGAAAAAACAGGTTTAATTCCAAGCTGTGAAGTTCCTCACAGTCCTGGAACTGGACAAGGGGTCGTTGTAAGGTCAACACCCACCTCCCATTTTGGGGATTCCTAAAGATACACCCCTCTGGGCACAGGAAGTGGAAGAGGCTCCATTCTGCTTGTAGAAAAAGGTATATAATGGTAGGTTTTGGTAGACAGAAGGTGCTAAGGTATATAATGGTACGTTTTGGTAGACAGAAGGGGCTAAGGTATATAATGGTAGGTTTTGTAGACAGAAGGTGCTAAGGTATACAATGGTACGTTTTGGTAGACAGAAGGTGCTAAGGTATATAATGGTACATTTTGGTAGATAGAAGGTGGTAAGGTATACAATGGTAGGTTTTGTAGACAGAAGGTGCTAAGGTATATAATGGTAGGTTTTGGTAGACAGAAGGTGCTAAGGTATATAATGGTAGGTTTTGGTAGATAGAAGGTGCTAAGGTATATAATGGTAGGTTTTGGTAGACAGAAGGTGCTAAGGTATATAATGGTACGTTTTGGTAGACAGAAGGTGCTAAGGTATATAATGGTACGTTTTGGTAGATAGAAGGTGCTAAGGTATATAATGGTACGTTTTGGTAGACAGAAGGTGCTAAGGTATATAATGGTAGGTTTTGTAGACAGAAGGTGCTAAGGTATATAATGGTAGATTTTGGTAGATAGAAGGTGCTAAGGTATATAATGGTAGGTTTTGGTAGACAGAAGGTGCTAAGGTATATAATGGTAAGTTTTGGTAGACAGAAGGTGCTAAGGTATATAATGGTACGTTTTGGTAGACAGAAGGGGCTAAGGTATATAATGGTAAGTTTTGGTAGACAGAAGGGGCTAAGGTATATAATGGTAAGTTTTGGTAGACAGAAGGGGCTAAGGTATATAATGGTAGGTTTTGGTAGACAGAAGGGGCTAAGGTATATAATGGTACGTTTTGGTAGACAGAAGGTGCTAAGGTATACAATGGTAGGTTTTGGTAGACAGAAGGTGCTAAGGTATATAATGGTAAGTTTTGGTAGACAGAAGGTGCTAAGGTATATAATGGTAAGTTTTGGTAGACAGAAGGTGCTAAGGTATACAATGGTAGGTTTTGGTAGACAGAAGGTGCTAAGGTATATAATGGTAAGTTTTGGTAGACAGAAGGTGCTAAGGTATATAATGGTACGTTTTGGTAGACAGAAGGGGCTAAGGTATACAATGGTACGTTTTGGTAGACAGAAGGGGCTAAGGTATACAATGGTAGGTTTTGGTAGACAGAAGGTGCTAAGGTATATAATGGTACGTTTTGGTAGACAGAAGGGGCTAAGGTATACAATGGTAGGTTTTGGTAGACAGAAGGTGCTAAGGTATATAATGGTAAGTTTTGGTAGACAGAAGGTGCTAAGGTATATAATGGTACGTTTTGGTAGACAGAAGGGGCTAAGGTATACAATGGTAGGTTTTGGTAGACAGAAGGTGCTAAGGTATATAATGGTACGTTTTGGTAGACAGAAGGGGCTAAGGTATATAATGGTGGGTTTTGGTAGACAGAAGGGGCTAAGGTATACACTGGTAGGTTTTGGTAGACAGAAGGTGCTAAGCTATATAATGGTAGGTTTTGGTAGACAGAAGGTGCTAAGGTATATAATGGTAGGTTTTGGTAGACAGAAGGTGCTAAGGTATATAATGGTAGGTTTTGGTAGACAGAAGGGGCTAAGGTATACAATGGTAGGTTTTGGTAGACAGAAGGTGCTAAGGTATATAATGGTAGGTTTTGGTAGACAGAAGGTGCTAAGGTATATAATGGTAGGTTTTGGTAGACAGAAGGGGATAAGGTATATAATGGTACGTTTTGGTAGACAGAAGGTGCTAAGGTATATAATGGTAGGTTTTGGTAGACAGAAGGTGCTAAGGTATATAATGGTAGGTTTTGGTAGACAGAAGGTGCTAAGGTATATAATGGTACGTTTTGGTAGACAGAAGGGGCTAAGGTATATAATGGTAGGTTTTGGTAGACAGAAGGTGCTAAGGTATATAATGGTAGGTTTTGGTAGACAGAAGATGCTAAGGTATATAATGGTAGGTTTTGGTAGACAGAAGGGGCTAAGGTATATAATGGTAGGTTTTGGTAGACAGAAGGTGCTAAGGTATATAATGGTAGGTTTTGGTAGACAGAAGGGGCTAAGGTATACAATGGTAGGTTTTGGTAGACAGAAGGTGCTAAGGTATATAATGGTACGTTTTGGTAGACAGAAGGTGCTAAGGTATATAATGGTAGGTTTTGGTAGACAGAAGGTGCTAAGGTATATAATGGTAGGTTTTGGTAGACAGAAGATGCTAAGGTATATAATGGTAGGTTTTGGTAGACAGAAGGGGCTAAGGTATATAATGGTAGGTTTTGGTAGACAGAAGGTCCTAAGGTATATAATGGTACGTTTTGGTAGACAGAAGGTGCTAAGGTATATAATGGTAGGTTTTGGTAGACAGAAGGTGCTAAGGTATATAATGGTAGGTTTTGGTAGACAGAAGGGGCTAAGGTATATAATGGTAGGTTTTGGTAGACAGAAGGTGCTAAGGTATATAATGGTAGGTTTTGGTAGACAGAAGGTCCTAAGGTATATAATGGTAGGTTTTGGTAGACAGAAGGTCCTAAGGTATATAATGGTAGGTTTTGGTAGACAGAAGGGGATAAGGTATATAATGGTAGGTTTTGGTAGACAGAAGGGGATAAGGTATATAATGGTAGGTTTTGGTAGACAGAAGGGGCTCTTTGGTAAAAGGAATAAATTGGTCATCAAAAAGAAAGGAGGACCAAGGCACTCTTCATATATAATGAATTAAAATGCCTTTATTTGTATGGCATGTTCAATGGCAACAAAGTTGAAATACTCTGACGCGTTTCGGCTGCATGGCCTTTGTACTCCCTTTGTACTCAAGCATTCTATAATCACCAGCACGGCTGGACAGTTCTGGTGTTATGAGAACATTTACCGCGACCTAGCGAATGTTCTGTGAACTTTCACAGAACCAATGTTGGTTAGCTGGGGTGAGGATATAAACGCTGTACATAATAGGCGGTGGGGGGAAAAGCTCTCTCCATAAAAATGCATGGAAACCGTTAATTGCAGCAATAGAAGATCTTGGAATGAAAATGGAAAACAATTCCATAGCTTAGAAAGAAAAACAAATGGAAACGCTACAAGTCATAAAACCATTCTGAAATAAAGTCAGGCTTGAGTCAGTCAGAAATAGAAGATTTAAAAAAGTTACATTCCACAGAAACAAAAAAGCTTAAATTCTCTCTCTCACACACACACACACACACACACACACACACACACACACACACACACACACACACACACACACACACACACACACACACACACACACACACACACACACACACACACACACACACACACACACACACACACACACACACACACACACACACACACACACACACACACACACACACACAGAGAGAGAGAGAGAGGCAGACAGACAGACTGAGCATGGCCATGTGTGCACTTCAGTGACCTGACAGACTGTCTGTGTGTGTCTGAAACACTGTTCCCCAGTGTGAAGTTCTGGAACGTAATTCATCCATAGCATAAGCAGAGATCAAAAGGCTACAGTGCAGAGGGCAGCCCTCTTCCTCTTCCCCCTCCCCCTCCTCCTCCCCCCCTTCCCCCTCCCCCTCTTCCCTCCCTCTCTCCCCCTCCCCCTCCTTTTCCAGCCCACCCTTGCGCCACACACGCACACACGCACGCACGCACGCACGCATGCACAGGGCCTATAGGGTTCTGGTCAAAAGTAGTGCACTATATAGGGAATAGGGACGTAGCCCCAGTCTCACTGCTACCCAATGCATTATCCATGACTGAATAGAATGTAGGGTTCTTATCTAAGCTAGAGGTAACTGCCAAAATAAAGGAAACCCCAACATTAAGCGTCTAAATATGACATTGTGCCTCCACTAGCCAGAACAGCTTCAATGCAACTTGGCAAAGATTCTACAAGTGTCTGGAACTCTATTAGAGGGATGCAACACCATTCTTCCATGAAAAATTCAATCTTTTGGTGTTTTGTTGATGGTGGTGGAAAACGCAGTCTCAGGCGCAGCTCCAGAATCTCCCATAAGTGTTCAATTGGGTTCTGGTGACTGAGACGGCCATGGCATATGGTTTACATCGTTTTCATAAACTCAGGAACCACATCTGTGTGGACGCACCTGCTTTCAATATACAAGTGGTTCCATTATTTTGGCAATTACATGTATAGTCCTACATATTGATAGAGGATTTATTATCTAAGATATAGTCCTACATATTGATAGAGGGTTTATTATCTAAGATGTAGTCCTACATATTGATAGAGGGTTTATTATCTAAGATGTAGTCCTACATATTGATAGAGGGTTTATGATCTAAGATGTAGTCCTACATATTGATAGAGGGTTTATGATCTAAGATAAAGTCCTACATATTGATAGAGGGTTTATTATCTAAGATGTAGTCCTACATATTGATAGAGGGTTTATTATCTAAGATGTAGTCCTACATATTGATAGAGGGTTTATGATCTAAGATGTAGTCCTACATATTGATAGAGGGTTTATGATCTAAGATGTAGTCCTACATATTGATAGAGGGTTTATTATCTAAGATATAGTCCTACATATTGATAGAGGGTTTATTATCTAAGATGTAGTCCTACATATTGATAGAGGGTTTATGATCTAAGATGTAGTCCTACATATTGATAGAGGGTTTATGATCTAAGATAAAGTCCTACATATTGATAGAGGGTTTATTATCTAAGATGTAGTCCTACATATTGATAGAGGGTTTATTATCTAAGATGTAGTCCTACATATTGATAGAGGATTTATTATCTAAGATATAGTCCTACATATTGATAGAGGGTTTATTATCTAAGATATAGTCCTACATATTGATAGAGGATTTATTATCTAAGATATAGTCCTACATATTGATAGAGGGTTTATTATCTAAGATATAGTCCTACATATTGATAGAGGGTTTATTATCTAAGATGTAGTCCTACATATTGATAGAGGGTTTATTATCTAAGATGTAGTCCTACATATTGATAGAGGATTTATTATCTAAGATATAGTCCTACATATTGATAGAGGGTTTATTATCTAAGATATAGCCCTACATATTGATAGAGGGTTTATTATCTAAGATAAAGTCCTACATATTGATAGAGGTTCTGTTAGAGGAGGACAGTAGCAGCAGAGAATGAGGGAGGGTGGATGTTAAGGAGAAAGAGGAGAGAGCCCACTTAGAAGCACTTGGAGTAACACTCCACAGTGTGATAAAGAGAAAGCACTCGGAGTAACACTCCACAGTGTGATAAAGAGAGGAGGGGTTGGAGTAACACTCCACAGTGTGATAAAGAGAAAGCACTTGGAGTAACACTCCACAGTGTGATAAAGAGAGGAGGGGTTGGAGTAACACTCCACAGTGTGATAAAGAGAAAGCACTTGGAGTAACACTCCACAGTGTGATAAAGAGAGGAGGGGTTGGAGTAACACTCCACAGTGTGATAAAGAGAAAGCACTTGGAGTAACACTCCACAGTGTGATAAAGAGAAAGCACTTGGAGTAACGCTCCACAGTGTGATAAAGAGAGGAGGGGTTGGAGTAACACTCCACAGTGTGATAAAGAGAAAGCACTTGGAGTAACGCTCCACAGTGTGATAAAGAGAAAGCACTTGGAGTAACACTCCACAGTGTGATAAAGAGAAAGCACTTGGAGTAACACTCCACAGTGTGATAAAGAGAAAGCACTTGGAGTAACACTCCACAGTGTGATAAAGAGAAAGCACTTGGAGTAACACTCCACAGTGTGATAAAGAGAGGAGGGGTTGGAGTAACACTCCACAGTGTGATAAAGAGAAAGCACTTGGAGTAACACTCCACAGTGTGATAAAGAGAGGAGGGGTTGGAGTAACACTCCACAGTGTGATAAAGAGAAAGCACTTGGAGTAACACTCCACAGTGTGATAAAGAGAGGAGGGGTTGGAGTAACACTCCACAGTGTGATAAAGAGAAAGCACTTGGAGTAACACTCCACAGTGTGATAAAGAAAAAGCACTTGGAGTAACACTCCACAGTGTGATAAAGAGAAAGCACTTGGAGTAACACTCCACAGTGTGATAAAGAGAGGAGGGGTTGTTGAAGCTGCTTTTCTTTCCAGAGAATAAGAGACAAGACCTTGGTCATGTGTAACACACACACATAACACACACACATAACACACACACACACATAACACACATACACACACATAACACACACATACATAACACACACACACAACACACACACTTACACCTATAACACACACAGTCCCGCTGTCAGCCAGTGGGCCAGTTGAGTTGTGAGAGCTGCTCAGAGTGGTAGCGCTAGGGGGTTAAAGGTCAGACGTTATGATACACTGACATTCTTCAGACGATAGGATCGGCCAGGAAGGACTGGCTGCTGCTCTAGCACTGAGGAGTCTGTGTGTGTGTGTGTGTGTGTGTGTGTGTGTGTGTGTGTGTGTGTGTGTGTGTGTGTGTGTGTGTGTGTGTGTGTGTGTGTGTGTGTGTGTGTGTGTGTCTCCTGCCGAGTGGTGCTGCCTGAGACATGTGACATGTTTCTGAAGACTTATTGCTAGTTCTCCCTGTTCTATCTAGGGAATAGGGTGCCATTTGGGATACAACCATGGGCAGCCAGATATGAGTATTTTCCCTCTCCCTGTCTGTGAATGAGCATGAGTAACATGGGCTAGCTAGCTACCTCAATGAGACCTGCTGTTTCTTTAAAACGAGCCTTTGGGTAAACATGTAACAGGGCACACGGGCTCAGGTCAGCTTTTGAAGTGGACGGGCGTGGGGAAGAAATGAGTTGAGGGGATGAAGGGGGAAAGAGGGTGGAGGGGGGAAGCCTTCAGAGGAAATGGGAACAGTGGTCTCTTTCAGCACTTTTCGGTCTCTTTCCTCGACCTCCCTTTCTGTCAAGTATAGCTAACAGCCAAACACAAAAGGCGTATAGCTGTATATGATGTCGATGTAAGGATGTGAAAACCATTAGATGCTAAAGCAACGCTTCTAATACATATAGTGTCAATTAGATCTGGCTGTTTTTTACACCTCTACTTAAACAATTGACTTAAAGACGTGCCACCTAGAAAACAACCACCCAGAAAACAACCACCCAGAAAACAACCACCCAGAAAACAACCACCCAGAAAACAACCACCCAGAAAACAACCACCCAGAAAACAACCACCCAGAAAACAACCACCCAGAAAACAACCACCTAGAAAACAACCACCTAGAAAACAACCACCTAGAAAACAACCACCTAGAATACAACCACCCAGAAAACAACCACCCAGAAAACAACCACCCAGAAAACAACCACCTAGAAAACAACCACCTAGAAAACAACCACCTAGAATACAACCACCTAGAAAACAACCACCTAGAAAACAACCACCCAGAAAACAACCACCCAGAAAACAACCACCTAGAAAACAACCACCTAGAAAACAACCACCCAGAAAACAACCACCTAGAAAACAACCACCTAGAATACAACCACCCAGAATACAACCACCCAGAAAACAACCACCCAGAAAACAACCACCTAGAAAACAACCACCTAGAAAACAACCACCTAGAATACAACCACCTAGAAAACAACCACCTAGAATACAACCACCTAGAATACAACCACCCAGAAAACAACCACCCAGAAAACAACCACCCAGAAAACAACCACCCAGAAAACAACCACCCAGAAAACAACCACCTAGAAAACAACCACCTAGAAAACAACCACCCAGAAAACAACCACCTAGAAAACAACCACCTAGAAAACAACCACCTAGAAAACAACCACCTAGAAAACAACCACCCAGAAAACAACCCCACAGAAAACAACCACAACCACCCTCTCTCTCTCTCTGCTGCAGTAGGGAGGGAAGGTGGGGGGGTGATAGATGGAGATACAGAGGGAAGGAAGGATAGGGAGGGAGAGAAAGGGGGAGAGAGGAGAGGGAGAGAGAGGTGGAAGGAGAGAGCGAAAGAGAGAAAGGGGGGAAGGAGGGAGGGAGGGAGGTGGACCAGCCAGTCAGGTAGGCCAGGGGGACTGTGTCTGAGAGCAGACCCCACCCCAGCCCAGATCCTCCACACTATGCTTTGAAGCTGCCAGTGTGTTTCAACAGCTAACCACTTTCAGATGTGTGACCACCGCGGTTTATGAGCTGAATCATAGCTATACCTACACATGTGCAGGCTTGGGGTCCAAAAGAGGGGAGGCTCAACTTTTTAGAGCAGAGAGAAAGAGAGAAAGAGAGAAAAAGAGAGAGAAAAACAGAAAGAGACATTGAACTTGGACTGAACGGGATGTGGGATTAGTTTTTTTGTTTGAAACCAACACTAATTTATATTCTGGAAACAAAAAAGGAAGGAGAGGGGGAAATGTGGGTATTTTACTAAATAACTACATTAGCAACATTAGCATATTAAAGAGGGGGGAAATGTGGGTATTTTACTGAAGAACTACATTAGCATATTAAAGAGGGGGGAAATGTGGGTATTTTACTAAATAACTACATTAGCATATTAAAGAGGGGGGAAATGTGGGTATTTTACTAAAGAACTACATTAGCATATTAAAGAGGGGGGAAATGTGGGTATTTTACTAAATAACTACATTAGCAACATTAGCATATTAAAGAGGGGGGAAATGTGGGTATTTTACTAAATAACTACATTAGCAACATTAGCATATTAAAGAGGGGGGAAATGTGGGTATTTTACTAAATAACTACATTAGCAACATTAGCATATTAAAGAGGGGGAAATGTGGGTATTTTACTAAATAACTACATTAGCATATTAAAGAGGGGGGAAATGTGGGTATTTTACTAAAGAACTACATTAGCATATTAAAGAGGGGGGAAATGTGGGTATTTACTAAAGAACTACATTAGCATATTAAAGAGGGGGGAAATGTGGGTATTTTACTGAAGAACCACATTAGCATATTAAAGAGGGGGGGAAATGTGGGTATTTTACTAAATAACTACATTAGCAACATTAGCATATTAAAGAGGGGGGAAATGTGGGCATTTTACTAAATAACTACATTAGCAACATTAGCATATTAAAGAGGGGGAAATGTGGGTATTTTACTAAATAACTACATTAGCATATTAAAGAGGGGGGAAATGTGGGTATTTTACTAAATAACCACATTAGCATATTAAAGAGGGGGGAAATGTGGGTATTTACTAAAGAACTACATTAGCATATTAAAGAGGGGGAAATGTGGGTATTTTACTAAATAACTACATTAGCATATTAAAGAGGGGGGAAATGTGGGTATTTCACTAAATAACCACATTAGCATATTAAAGAGGGGGGAAATGTGGGTGTTTACTAAAGAACTACATTAGCATATTAAAGAGGGGGAAATGTGGGTGTTTACTAAAGAACTACATTAGCATATTAAAGAGGGGGGAAATGTGGGTATTTACTAAAGAACTACATTAGCATATTAAAGAGGGGGGAAATGTGGGTATTTTACTAAATAACTACATTAGCATATTAAAGAGGGGGGAATAATAATATAATGTGCAAACAAATAATGTGCAAACAACCAGCCCATCAGATCTCTCTCATATCTCTCTCTCTCCCCCTCTCTTTTGCTCTGTCTCCTGTCTCCTACTCGGCCTCCCCCTCCCTCCCTCTCTCATATCTCTCTCTCTCCCCCTCTCTTTTGCTCTGTCTCCTGTCTCCTACTCGGCCTCCCCCTCCCTCCCTCTCTCTATCTCTCTGTGTCCTACACTTATTTTCTTCCAGGCCTTAGTGTTTGTTTTGTGCTCAGACAGGCAGACAGGATGACAGGCAGACAGGCAGAAAGGAAGTCCAGGTTGAGGCGGTGTCTCCTCTCGCTAGCTCACAGCAGACCTAGTTGAGGCTGTGTCTCCTCTCCCTAGCTCACAGCAGACCTAGTTGAGGCTGTGTCTCCTCTCCCTAGCTCACAGCAGACCTAGTTGAGGCTGTGTCTCCTCTCGCTAGCTCACAGCAGACCTAGTTGAGGCTGTGTCTCCTCTCGCTAGCTCACAGCAGACCTAGTTGAGGCTGTGTCTCCTCTCGCTAGCTCACAGCAGACCTAGTTGAGGCTGTGTCTCCTCTCGCTAGCTCACAGCAGACCTAGTTGAGGCTGTGTCTCCTCTCCCTAGCTCACAGCAGACCTAGTTGAGGCTGTGTCTCCTCTCCCTAGCTCACAGCAGACCTAGTTGAGGCTGTGTCTCCCCTCCCTAGCTCACAGCAGACCTAGTTGAGGCTGTGTCTCCTCTCGCTAGCTCACAGCAGACCTAGCGGGACGTCAGTGTCTGGAATGTGGAGAGAGGATGAAGTTTCTAAAGCATTCAGGGGAGGGACTCCCTCCTGGGCGTGGGGGGGGGTGTCCCCCTGTCTGCATCCCAAATGGCACCCTATTCCCTTTATAGTGCCCTACTTTTGACCTATAAAGGGCATAGAATAGGGTTCCATCATTTGGGATGCACACTCCCTCCCTCCCAAAGCAGCTTTTTCGTCATAAGAGGATAACAAAGGACTGGGTGTAACCTAAAATAGCTTCATAAGAGGATAACAAAGGACTGGGTGTAACCTAAAATAGCTTCATAAGAGGATAACAAAGGACTGGGTGTAATCTAAGATAGCTTCATTAGAGGATAACAAAGGACTGGGTGTAACCTAAAATAGCTTCATAAGAGGATAACAAAGGACTGGGTGTAATCTAAGATAGCTTCATAAGAGGATAACAAAGGACTGGGTGTAATCTAAGATAGCTTCATAAGAGGATAACAAAGGACTGGGTGTAATCTAAGATAGCTTCATAAGAGGATAACAAAGGACTGGGTGTAATCTAAGATAGCTTCATAAGAGGATAACAAAGGACTGGGTGTAATCTAAGATAGCTTCATAAGAGGATAACAAAGGACTGGGTGTAATCTAAGATAGCTTCATAAGAGGATAACAAAGGACTGGGTGTAATCTAAGATAGCTTCATTAGAGGATAACAAAGGACTGGGTGTAATCTAAGATAGCTTCATAAGAGGATAACAAAGGACTGGGTGTAATCTAAGATAGCTAGGAGAGATGACATCAGCAGGTCAGAGTAATATAGAAGTATGTCACGTTTATATGTCGAGGGGTGACCTTTATACACAGAGAGGGGTGACCTTTATACACAGAGAGGGGTGACCTTTATACACAGAGAGGGGTGACCGTTATACACAGAGAGGGGTGACCTTTATACACAGAGAGGGGTGACCGTTATACACAGAGAGGGGTGACCTTTATACACAGAGAGGGGTGACCTTTATACACAGAGAGGGGTGACCTTTATACACAGAGAGGGGTGACCTTTATACACAGAGAGGGGTGACCTTTATACACAGAGAGGGGTGAGCTTTATACACACAGAGGGGTGACCTTTATACACAGAGAGGGGTGACCTTTATACACAGAGAGGGGTGACCTTTATACACAGAGAGGGGTGAGCTTTATACACAGAGAGGGGTGAGCTTTATACACAGAGAGGGGTGACCTTTATACACAGAGAGGGGTGACCTTTATACACAGAGAGGGGTGAGCTTTATACACAGAGAGGGGTAACCGTTATTCACAGAGAGGGGTGACCTTTATACACAGAGAGGGGTGACCTTTATACACAGAGAGGGGTGAGCTTTATACACAGAGAGGGGTAACCGTTATTCACAGAGAGGGGTGACCTTTATACACAGAGAGGGGTGACCGTTATACACAGAGGGGTGACCTTTATACACAGAGAGGGGTGACCTTTATACACAGAGAGTGGTGACCTTTATACACAGAGAGGGGTGACCTTTATACACAGAGAGGGGTGACCTTTATACACAGAGAGGGGTGACCTTTATACACAGAGAGGGGTGAGCTTTATACACAGAGAGGGGTAACCGTTATTCACAGAGAGGGGTGACCTTTATACACAGAGAGGGGTGACCGTTATACACAGAGGGGTGACCTTTATACACAGAGAGGGGTGACCTTTATACACAGAGAGGGGTGACCTTTATACACAGAGAGGGGTGACCTTTATACACAGAGAGGGGTGAGCTTTATACACAGAGAGGGGTGAGCTTTATACACAGAGAGGGGTAACCGTTATTCACAGAGAGGGGTGACCTTTATACACAGAGAGGGGTGACCGTTATACACAGAGACACTTCAAGTTCCTTCAGGTTGATTTTACAGTGGAACAAAGACTACGCTGCTGGCTTTAAAAGAGGCCTAATACTTGACTCTGAGTTAGACTATACAGTGTTATATACAGTGTTATATACACCTTTCACCTGTCACACTAAGACGTGGAAAACAGATCATCAAATGCAGAAAAAAACTAAATATATGAGGAAAAGACTTTCTAATCTTAATAAATCATATTCAGAAGTAAGTAAGGGCAGCTGTGTTGGCCTCATTTACTTACTTTCCACCGACATTACGTTCAAACACACACAACACCACGAAAATGACTGCTTAAAACAATGTATTCAATTAACAGCGGCCGGTCTATAAAGACACCATGTAACAACACCAATAACAACCATAACTGAAAAAATGTAATATTCCCCTGGCTGCTTTAAGGCTTGTGAAAAGTCCGCTTGGAAAAGAACTAAAGCTTTCTATGAGGGAACAGGGGTTTATGTGGAAACATACCTTACACACTAAAATGGAATAACCTTTGAGTCCCTCTGTGTTTTAGTTGGCTGGGAGCAGCACCAGATCAAACACAGACTCACATCCAGCATCCAGCCAAAAATGTCAGCGCTAAGCACTGATATCCACCTCCAGGTATTTTCTTTCCTCTGGCAGCAAGGAGAGAGGAGAAGAGAGACTAGAGAAGAGAGAGAGGAGAGTAGAGTGTAGAGAGGGGAGAGGAGCGAGGGGAGAAGAGAGAGGGGAGAGAATAGAGAGCAGAGAAGAGAGAGGGGAGAGGAGAGAGGAGAAGAGAGACTAGAGAAGAGAGGGGAGAGTAGAGAGGGGAGAAGAGAGAGGAGAGAGTAGAGAGCAGAGAAGAGAGAGGGGAGAGGAGAGAGGAGAAATCAGAGAAGAGAGAGGGGAGAGGAGAGAGGAGAAAGCAGAGAAGAGAGGGGAGAGTAGAGAGGAGAGAGGAGAGAACAGAAAGGAGAAGGCAGCCCAGTGTTAGTAAACCCTCCCTGGTTCTAGGCCTGGGGGTGCCCCCAAACAGCCACCACCACCTCCTCCACCACCACCGACATTATGTTCAAACACCACCACCTCCACCATCTCCATCATCATCATCATCATCATCACCACCACCACCACCTCCATCATCATCATCACCACCACCATCATCACCACCACCATCATCACCACCACCACCATCATCACCACCACCATCATCACCACCACCACCTCCACCACCGTCACAGATTCACCCCTCTAGTCTACACACAGACAGAGAGTGAAGTCTCTATGGTTGCTAGAGCTGTAGAATGTAGAACTCAATGACTGCCAGTCAGAGACACAATCCCCAGCGTCACAGTTAGTGATGAGCTCGACCACTTTAAGATGCTCAATGTGGAAGTAAAACATTTATAGAATCGCCATCTGACACATATAGGAATGACAACAAACAGATAGCGCTAGCAAAATCCCTTGTGATAAGAGACGTTCAGGTGGCTAATGATGTGAATCTGAGGCTGGGGAATAGGGTGCCATTTGGGACGCTCAGGAATAGGTGATGAAAGCAGCGGAGCTTCACGTGTCCAGAGAGAAAAGGAGTGAGCATGAAGGGAGTGAGGGAACTGTCATCTCTCACTAGTGTGAGATCAGTGGGACTAGCACGTTCCAAGCTTTTACACAACGTACACTGGGTATTGCTAACTAAACTAGCTGCCATCTAACTGAGCTTATCATACGGCATTTCTGGTGATGAAACCTCCCCACGGTGCAGCAGTCCTTGTCAGAACATTACACAGAATATATTTGGTCGTGTCACACAGTTGGACTCGTAATCTCACTCCACTCACACTATCCAATCACCAGCCTCCCTTTACAGTTATTGGCTAAGAGACGTCAAGCATATCGTTTCTCAAGCAAATTTATCGCAGGTATCTAATGCACTTTCACAGTTTATATTTATGTATGAAGGTTTACAAAACACACCTGAAACAGCTTCTGTAGGATATCACTCACTCTGCATAGACAGTCTGCCAGAGTAACCAGATATTGACCATGGCTGATTACAGGTAAACACACTGGCAGACTGGCAGGAAAACAGTCCATGGCAGCACACCAAATGGCACCCTATTCCCTTTATAGTGCACTACTTTTAACCAGGGCCAATAGGACTGTAGTGCACTATGTAGGGGACAGGGTACCATTTGGGACACAACCGGGCAGGGCAGCAGGGCTGATGACACCTTCGTTCCTCCTGCCTGCCTAGCTGTGTCCTCAGTCTGTCTTCCCTCCCTCCCCCCCCCCCCTCCCCCCCTCCCTCCCTCCCTCCCTCCCTCCAGATGAGTGATGCTCAGAGGGGGATTTAGCTGAAAGTAGCAAACCGCTTCAAAGGGCCTGCTACAGAATAAATATCCCAGGATAAATAAACACTCCATTGGCCTTCAGTGTTCTAAATGTCTTTTCCATGAAACACAGGTCATACAATACACACACACTCTCTCTAACACACACATACATACACACATACACACACTCTCTCTAACACACACACACACACACACACACACACACACACACACACACTCAAGCAAGCATGCACACACATCCTCTGACTCTCAGACAACATAGATGTGCAAACACATGTGCATACCAAAGTAAGGAGTGAAACAACAGCATCACACTTTCATGTGTCCTCTTTCCCTCCTCCCTGATGTTAACACTAGAGGTCCTTGTGCATTTCAGGTAAAATAACAACTCAATGTTTATATCACAGGACAAATTAGCTAGCAACAGCAAGCTAGCTAAATAGGACAAATTAACGTTAGCTAGCAAGTGCAAGCTAGCTAGCTAAATTGCCATACATGTTTAATGCTTTTCGACCTGTCCCCAAATTAATGTCATTGGTTCAGAGTTTGTTTTGATATTTTAACCTGCGTGTCGTGATCGCGTTTGGTGTAGGGGGGGGGCAAAATAAATGTATGCACGATAGCGCACGATGGCGCACGCGCGCATCCGGTTTGGGTTCCGTGTAACAGAGGACTAGGTGATGTTAACACTACCTAACAGAGGACTAGGTGATGACTTTGGATATATGGCTAAAGAACACATATAGAAAAACCTCCCGGAGGACCAGTCTGGTCGGCATGTTCAGTTGGTTGTTTGAAGTCGACATAAGAGGAAGAAGGATCCATAATAGAATGTGTCCCAAGTGGCACCCCTATGAGCCCTGGTCAGAAGTAGTGCACTAACTGGGGAATAGGGTGCCATTTGGGATCCAGCCGTAGTGCAGAACTCCTGGTTCCTGGTTTGAAACAATAAGAGGCGGATGAGCCTTTCCATTCTTCCACTTCCCTTTCCCCTCAACCTCCCAAAACTCCTCAAATATCTCCCCTGACAGAACACCCTGCCTTCCTCTACCTCCCAAAAGCCCTGAAATATCTCCCCTGACAGAACACCCTGACCTTCCTCTACCTCCCAAAAGCCCTGAAATATCTCCCCTGACAGAACACCCTGACCTTCCTCTACCTCCCAAAAGCCCTGAAATATCTCCCCTGACAGAACACCCTGACCTTCCTCTACCTCCCAAAAGCCCTGAAATATCTCCCCTGACAGAACACCCTGACCTTCCTCTACCTCCCAAAAGCCCTGAAATATCTCCCCTGACAGAACACCCTGACCTTCCTCTACCTTACAAAAGCCCTGAAATATCTCCCCTGGCAGAACACCCTGACCTTCCTCTACCTTACAAAAGCCCTGAAATATCTCCCCTGGCAGAACACCCTGACCTTCCTCTACCTTACAAAAGCCCTGAAATATCTCCCCTGGCAGAACACCCTGACCTTCCTCTACCTTACAAAAGCCCTGAAATATCTCCCCTGGCAGAACACCCTGACCTTCCTCTACCTTACAAAAGCCCTGAAATATCTCCCCTGGCAGAACACCCTGACCTTCCTCTACCTTACAAAAGCCCTGAAATATCTCCCCTGGCAGAACACCCTGACCTTCCTCTACCTTACAAAAGCCCTGAAATATCTCCCCTGGCAGAACACCCTGACCTTCCTCTACCTTACAAAAGCCCTGAAATATCTCCCCTGGCAGAACACCCTGACCTTCCTCTACCTTACAAAAGCCCTGAAATATCTCCCCTGGCAGAACACCCTGACCTTCCTCTACCTTACAAAAGCCCTGAAATATCTCCCCTGGCAGAACACCCTGACCTTCCTCTACCTTACAAAAGCCCTGAAATATCTCCCCTGGCAGAACACCCTGACCTTCCTCTACCTTACAAAAGCCCTGAAATATCTCCCCTGGCAGAACACCCTGACCTTCCTCTACCTTACAAAAGCCCTGAAATATCTCCCCTGGCAGAACACCCTGACCTTCCTCTACCTTACAAAAGCCCTGAAATATCTCCCCTGGCAGAACACCCTGACCTTCCTCTACCTTACAAAAGCCCTGAAATATCTCCCCTGGCAGAACACCCTGACCTTCCTCTACCTTACAAAAGCCCTGAAATATCTCCCCTGGCAGAACACCCTGACCTTCCTCTACCTTACAAAAGCCCTGAAATATCTCCCCTGGCAGAACACCCTGACCTTCCTCTACCTTACAAAAGCCCTGAAATATCTCCCCTGGCAGAACACCCTGACCTATGTACCCTCCATTTGTTTTGACACTCATCAGATTTCAGGTCTGCTGAGCACAAACTTGAACGTTATGAAAATTCTGTACAACTTCTGCCACGTTTACTGTGAACACTTGGGTGGAGGACTGTGAACACTGGGGTGGAGGACTGTGAACACTGGGGTGGAGGACTGTGAACACTGGGGTGGAGGACTGTGAACACTTGGGTGGAGGACTGTGAACACTTGGGTGGAGGACTGTGAACACTTGGGTGGAGGACTGTGAACACTGGGGTGGAGGACTGTGAACACTTGGGTGGAGGACTGTGAACACTTGGGTGGAGGACTGTGAACACTTGGGTGGAGGACTGTGAACACTTGGGTGGAGGACTGTGAACACTTGGGTGGAGGACTGTGAACACTTGGGTGGAGGACTGTGAACACTGGGGTGGAGGACTGTGAACACTTGGGTGGAGGACTGTGAACACTTGGGTGGAGGACTGTGAACACTTGGGTGGAGGACTGTGAACACTGGGGTGGAGGACTGTGAACACTGGGGTGGAGGACTGTGAACACTGGGGTGGAGGACTGTGAACACTTGGGTGGAGGACTGTGAACACTTGGGTGGAGGACTGTGAACACTTGGGTGGAGGACTGTGAACACTTGGGTGGAGGACTGTGAACACTGGGGTGGAGGACTGTGAACACTTGGGTGGAGGACTGTGAACACTTGGGTGGAGGACTGTGAACACTTGGGTGGAGGACTGTGAACACTTGGGTGGAGGACTGTGAACACTTGGGTGGAGGACTGTGAACACTGGGGTGGAGGACTGTGAACACTTGGGTGGAGGACTGTGAACACTTGGGTGGAGGACTGTGAACACTTGGGTGGAGGACTGTGAACACTTGGGTGGAGGACTGTGAACACTTGGGTGGAGGACTGTGAACACTTGGGTGGAGGACTGTGAACACTTGGGTGGAGGACTGTGAACACTGGGGTGGAGGACTGTGAACACTGGGGTGGAGGACTGTGAACACTTGGGTGGAGGACTGTGAACACTTGGGTGGAGGACTGTGAACACTTGGGTGGAGGACTGTGAACACTTGGGTGGAGGACTGTGAACACTGGGGTGGAGGACTGTGAACACTTGGGTGGAGGACTGTGAACACTTGGGTGGAGGACTGTGAACACTTGGGTGGAGGACTGTGAACACTTGGGTGGAGGACTGTGAACACTTGGGTGGAGGACTGTGAACACTTGGGTGGAGGACTGTGAACACTGGGGTGGAGGACTGTGAACACTGGGGTGGAGGACTGTGAACACTTGGGTGGAGGACTGTGAACACTTGGGTGGAGGACTGTGAACACTTGGGTGGAGGACTGTGAACACTTGGGTGGAGGACTGTGAACACTGGGGTGGAGGACTGTGAACACTGGGGTGGAGGACTGTGAACACTGGGGTGGAGGACTGTGAACACTTGGGTGGAGGACTGTGAACACTTGGGTGGAGGACTGTGAACACTTGGGTGGAGGACTGTGAACACTTGGGTGGAGGACTGTGAACACTTGGGTGGAGGACTGTGAACACTTGGGTGGAGGACTGTGAACACTGGGGTGGAGGACTGTGAACACTGGGGTGGAGGACTGTGAACACTGGGGTGGAGGACTGTGAACACTGGGGTGGAGGACTGTGAACACTTGGGTGGAGGACTGTGAACACTTGGGTGGAGGACTGTGAACACTTGGGTGGAGGACTGTGAACACTTGGGTGGAGGACTGTGAACACTTGGGTGGAGGACTGTGAACACTTGGGTGGAGGACTGTGAACACTTGGGTGGAGGACTGTGAACACTGGGGTGGAGGACTGTGAACACTTGGGTGGAGGACTGTGAACACTTGGGTGGAGGACTGTGAACACTTGGGTGGAGGACTGTGAACACTGGGGTGGAGGACTGTGAACACTTGGGTGGAGGACTGTGAACACTTGGGTGGAGGACTGTGAACACTTGGGTGGAGGACTGTGAACACTTGGGTGGAGGACTGTGAACACTTGGGTGGAGGACTGTGAACACTTGGGTGGAGGACTGTGAACACTTGGGTGGAGGACTGTGAACACTGGGGTGGAGGACTGTGAACACTGGGGTGGAGGACTGTGAACACTTGGGTGGAGGACTGTGAACACTTGGGTGGAGGACTGTGAACACTGGGGTGGAGGACTGTGAACACTGGGGTGGAGGACTGTGAACACTTGGGTGGAGGACTGTGAACACTTGGGTGGAGGACTGTGAACACTTGGGTGGAGGACTGTGAACACTTGGGTGGAGGACTGTGAACACTGGGGTGGAGGACTGTGAACACTGGGGTGGAGGACTGTGAACACTTGGGTGGAGGACTGTGAACACTTGGGTGGAGGACTGTGAACACTGGGGTGGAGGACTGTGAACACTGGGGTGGAGGACTGTGAACACTTGGGTGGAGGACTGTGAACACTTGGGTGGAGGACTGTGAACACTTGGGTGGAGGACTGTGAACACTTGGGTGGAGGACTGTGAACACTTGGGTGGAGGACTGTGAACACTGGGGTGGAGGACTGTGAACACTTGGGTGGAGGACTGTGAACACTTGGGTGGAGGACTGTGAACACTTGGGTGGAGGACTGTGAACACTGGGGTGGAGGACTGTGAACACTTGGGTGGAGGACTGTGAACACTTGGGTGGAGGACTGTGAACACTTGGGTGGAGGACTGTGAACACTTGGGTGGAGGACTGTGAACACTTGGGTGGAGGACTGTGAACACTTGGGTGGAGGACTGTGAACACTGGGGTGGAGGACTGTGAACACTGGGGTGGAGGACTGTGAACACTTGGGTGGAGGACTGTGAACACTTGGGTGGAGGACTGTGAACACTGGGGTGGAGGACTGTGAACACTGGGGTGGAGGACTGTGAACACTGGGGTGGAGGACTGTGAACACTTGGGTGGAGGACTGTGAACACTTGGGTGGAGGACTGTGAACACTTGGGTGGAGGACTGTGAACACTTGGAGGACTAAAGCGGGTACAGCGTTCAGTTACAGATGTAACAGGGGCCAAGTAGGCTACTTTGGCTATTTGATCATAATGTAGGCCTATCAGAGTGGTCTACCATCAAACACAATGGAGGAAATGCATCCCAGAACATTTTATCATTCAGCCTAAAGTAGCAAGTGTTCAATGTAGACCTACATTCCATGAGACTTTGGGAAAAAACCATGCAGGGCTTTACATGAACCTGTTTATCCCCTTGTCCTTCAGACAAGGAGGTGAGTGAAAATGTGTTGTTTGATGCAAGAAACCACTTTACAAAATATAATGCATTATTATTCCCAAACCATTATTATAGAGAATCAGACAAATTATGCTACCCTTGGCCTATTGGCTACTTAGCTTATTCAAGCCTGTCTAAAAATACACTGCCCCTTTAAGACAGAAAAAACATCTCTTTACACTGACTCTCAAAGATGGCTAGAAATGCACACGTTTTGTGCTCTTGTAGGAAGCAACCACTCCCCCATTGATGACTAGAAATGAGCTATAACTGGGCTAATAACTCACAAAGAATATGAGAGTACTGTCCACATGTAGCTTGTTTTTGGTCGCAGGTCCAGGAATGGTTGAATAAGTGCAACATTTACCTGGAGCTAACTCTGCAGATAGCACTACTGGGCGATTTTAAAAGTCATAGTCAATCAATCAATAATATAATAATACTTTTAGCAAAAACGTTTATCTTTCGTTTACAATCTGTATAAACTATGAGAATAGAAAGGATCAGAACTTTTTGGAGACATCACAGCAAAGTTGAAAAAGATTTGGCAATAAGAAATCAAACATGGATGGTGTTCAGAGATAGATGGGAGGGGTTGAATGGAGCTGAAGGGTGGGATTACAAACAAACAAAAGATAACTATTGTAAAATAAATGATGTACGTAAAATGTATATACACTGCTCAAAAAAATAAAGGGAACACTTAAACAACACAATGTAACTCCAAGTCAATCACACTTCTGTGAAATCAAACTGTCCACTTAGGAAGCAACACTGATTGACAATACATTTCACATGCTGTTGTGCAAATGGAATAGACAACAGGTGGAAATTATAGGCAATTAGCAAGACACCCCCAATAAAGGAGTGGTTCTGCAGGTGGTGACCACAGACCACTTCTCAGTTCCTATGCTTCCTGGCTGATGTTTTGGTCATTTTTGAATGCTGGCGGTGCTTTCACTCTATTGGTAGCATGAGACGGAGTCTACAACCCACACAAGTGGCTCAGGTAGTGCAGCTCATCCAGGATGGCACATCAATGCAAGCTGTGGCAAGAAGGTTTGCTGTGTCTGTCAGCGTAGTGTCCAGAGCATGGAGGCGCTACCAGGAGACAGGCCAGTACATCAGGAGACGTGGAGGAGGCCGTAGGAGGGCAACAACCCAGCAGCAGGACCGCTACCTCCGCCTTTGAGCAGGAGGAGCACTGCCAGAGCCCTGCAAAATGACCTCCAGCAGGCCACAAATGTGCATGTGTCTGCTCAAACGGTCAGAAACAGACTCCATGAGGGTGGTATGAGGGCCCGACGTCTACAGGTGGGGGTTGTGCTTACAGCCCAACACCGTGCAGGACGTTTGGCATTTGCCAGAGAACACCAAGATTGGCAAATTCGCCACTGGCGCCCTGTGCTCTTCACAGATGAAAGCAGGTTCACACTGAGCACATGTGACAGACGTGACAGTCTGGAGACGCCGTGGAGAACGTTCTGCTGCCTGCAACATCCTCCAGCATGACCGGTTTGGCGGTGGGTCAGTCATGGTGTGGGGAGGCATTTCTTTGGGGGGCCGCACAGCCCTCCATGGGCTCGCCAGAGGTAGCCTGACTGCCATTAGGTACCGAGATGAGATCCTCAGACCCCTTGTGAGACCATATGCTGGTGCGGTTGGCCCTGGGTTCCTCCTAATGCAAGACAATGCTAGACCTCATGTGGCTGGAGTGTGTCAGCAGTTCCTGCAAGAGGAAGGCATTGATGCTATGGACTGGCCCGCCCGTTCCCCAGACCTGAATCCAATTGAGCACATCTGGGACATCATGTCTCGCTCCATCCACCAACGCCACGTTGCACCACAGACTGTCCAGGAGTTGGCGGATGCTTTAGTCCAGGTCTGGGAGGAGATCCCTCAGGAGACCATCCGCCACCTCATCAGGAGCATGCCCAGGCGTTGTAGGGAGGTCATACAGGCACGTGGAGGCCACACACACTACTGAGCCTCATTTTGACTTGTTTTAAGGACATTACATCAAAGTTGGATCAGCCTGTAGTGTGGTTTTCCACTTTAATTTTGAGTGTGACTCCAAATCCAGACCTCCATGGGTTGATAAATTTGATTTCCATTGATCATTTTTGTGTGATTTTGTTGTCAGCACATTCAACTATGTAAAGAAAAAAGTATTTAATAAGAATAGTTCATTCATTCAGATCTAGGATGTGTTATTTTAGTGTTCCCTTTATTTTTTTGAGCGGTGTAGTATGAATAAACTGGAAGTAGAAGCCTAGGTGTTGTTGTCCATTAGTTTACTCCAATTAGGTGAGGGGTGGTGGGGTTAGGGGAAAATATTAAAAGGAAAATATATTTAAAAAAATATATGTATATATATATATATATATATATATATATATATATATATATATTTACAAAAAATATATATGGGGGTATTGGAAATGATGCAGACATTTACATTGATGGAAGCTACAACCTATCTGCAGTATTAAAGCTGATCTACCCCCACATGGCCACATGCAGCTCTCACTTCAATCTCAAAAAAAGTGCATCTACTCGCGACCACTCATGTTGTAAACACAGTCCAGTTCAATGTGAATGGCACAGATCCATATATGGCAATGGTCTATTTACATATAGGCCAACTGCAACTCTGGTTGGTTATGCCGCACCGGTCTGTGTAGAGTACGGGCTGAGTCGTGCCTGTCAATGCAATAGAATCATACTCCAATGTGCTCTGCCTACAAGACAATCTCTTGCATAGTTAGTTAAGCATACTAAGTCTTGCATAGTTAGTTTTGTTTTGGTATGTTGCATTGAACTGGCTAATATTGCGTTGATTCGATTACAATACCCACAGTAAAGGGAAACGTTGATTGTGTTAACTAAAGGGGAAAACCAGAAAATTGAGTGAAGTTCAATCTCGTGCTTCTCAGCGCGGGCTGATATTTCTTCTGCGCAGCAGTTCCGGGCCCGCACGCAGAGGGAACATTGACCTTGACCTTCCTCTACCTCCCTAAACCCCTTAAATATCTCCCCTTGAAGAAACACTGTGACCCTCCTGACTCCTTTCCTCACTCCTTGTTCTATCCTCTCTGCTGGCTCCTCCCTTCCCTTTCCCACCACAGCCCCTCTCCCTGCTCCAGGGCTGCATCCCAAAAGTTACCTTATTCCCTACATCGTGCACTACGAGACCTTGTCAAAAGTAGTGCACTATGTAGGGAATAGGGTGTCATTTTGGAACGCATCCCAGGACTTCGCTGTACAGACCAGTACCAGATGTCAGCCTGGCTGAACGGGGCCGGGCTGAAAGACCCTGCTGTTCTGGACGCCACCCACATGCTTCTCATTCAGAGATGAAGGCTCACAGCTCGCCTTCTTGTGGAGCCAATTTACAACAAAAAAAGAAAGGGGAGGGTAGGGAGGAGAGAGGGGGAGGTTAGGGGAGAGAGAGGGAGGTTAGGGGGGAGAGAGGGGGGGTTAGGGGGAGAGAGGGGTTGGGGATAGAGAGGGGGAGGTTAGAGGAGAGAGGAGGAGGTTAGGGGGGAGAGAGGGGTTAGGAGGCAGAGAGGGGGAGGTTAGGGGGGAGAGAGGGGGATAAAAACTCTCCAAATGCCTTCAAGTCCCTTCAAAAAGGAGTTTACATCGACTATTTATGAAGCCAGTGAGAACACCTCTACCGTGGCTCTCTACCATGGCTCTCTACCATGGCTCTCTACCATGGCTCTCTACCATGGCTCTCTACCATGGCTCTCTACCATTGCTCTCTACCATTGCTCTCTACCATTGCTCTCTACCATTGCTCTCTACCATGGATCTCTACCGTGTCTCTCTACCGTGTCTCTCTACCATGGCTCTCTACCATGGCTCTCTACCATGGCTCTCTACCATGGCTTTCTACCATGGATCTCTACCGTGTCTCTCTACCGTGTCTCTCTACCGTGTCTCTCTACCATGTCTCTCTACCATGGCTCTCTACCATGGCTCTCTACCATGGCTCTCTACCATGGATCTCTACCGTGGCTCTCTCTCTATCTGATATCTCATCAAAGAAACACGTTTTCCTTTTCTCATAGCAGAACAGGAGACCATCTAAAGCAGGGTGTGAATGCTGTACTGAGGATGGACAATGTCTTTTTCAAGCTAGGATGATATAGTCCTGTAACATACTTGAAGTGCAAGCCATGGAACAATGCTTATCCAGGTTATCCCCAACCACTACAGTAGGACTATATGTACATGTTGTCAGGTCACTACAGTAGGACTATATGTACATGTTGTCAGATCACTACAGTAGAACTATATGTACATGTTGTCAGGTCACTACAGTAGGACTATATGTACATGTTGTCAGATCACTACAGTAGGACTATATGTACATGTTGTCAGGTCACTACAGTAGGACTATATGTACATGTTGTCAGGTCACTACAGTAGGACTATATGTACATGTTGTCAGATCACTACAGTAGGACTATATGTACATGTTGTCAGATCACTACAGTAGAACTATATGTACATGTTGTCAGATCACTACAGTAGAACTATATGTACATGTTGTCAGATCACTACAGTAGGACTATATCTACATGTCAGGTCACTACAGTAGGACTATATGTACATGTTGTCAGGTCACTACAGTAGGACTATATCTACATGTTCTCAGATCACTACAGTAGGACTATATGTACATGTTGTCAGATCACTACAGTAGGACTATATGTACATGTTGTCAGGTCACTACAGTCAGACTATATGTTGTTAGGTCATTACAGTAGGACTATATGTACATGTTGTCAGGACACTACAGTAGGACTATATGTACATGTTGTCAGATCACTACAGTCGGACTATATGTTGTCAGGTCACTACAGTAGGACTATATGTACATGTTGTCAGGTCACTACAGTAGGACTATATGTACATGTTGTCAGGACACTACAGTAGGACTATATGTACATGTTGTCAGGTCACTACAGTAGGACTATATGTACATGTTGTCAGGTCAGTACAGTAGGACTATATGTTGTCAGGTAATGAACAGTATTAATAAGTGCGGGTATAGCAGAGACCAACTGAGTGCTCGGTGTGCTATAACAGTAGAAAAAAGATGTCAGTTGATGGCGACAGATTTTAAATTACCCAGATATCTTTGCCACATATCCAAACCAAATACTGCTAAGATGGAAGCAAATGCCTGAAGGGAAGAGCGTCCAAACAAAACATCCCTTTCTTGAGCACGAACGGTCAAAAACCAGAATGTCATTCACTAAAGGGAAAGGCTTCATCTGAGGCTGCATCTCAGTCTTAATGAGAGCCACCTGTGTGACACTCTGTTTCTCTGCCACAGATTCAGCCTAGTCCTCAACATGCTCTTTTTACATACTTTTTAGTCTAGGACTGGGCATAATCCACAGGAGGTTGGTGGCACCTTAATTGGGGAGGACGGGCTTGTGGTATTGGCTGGAGAAAAATCTGTGGAATGGTATCAAAAACATCAAACACAAGGTTTCCATGTGTTTGATGCCATTCCATTGGCTCCGTTCCAGACATTATTATGAGCCGTCCTCTCTACACCAGCCTCCACTGGCGTAATCTGTGTCCGGGAAACTACCCCATAGAACATTATAAAGAGGGCACATTATTGAAGCCAAAAGGGAAACACGTATAATTTAAGATTCTCAAACAACTAAGCAGTATTTATACCTGACCAGGTAACCTGCACATAAAAACAGACTTGTACCACTTGTAGACTTTTGAAAACCAACAAAAAAATTAATCTAAGTTAACCCATAGACTTATTCCCAATTCAATTACAAAGAACAAACCACACTCTCAGTCGTGTACTGTATCCTATCCTATAATTACAGTACATCTTCAATGAGAGAATAAAAGTCTGTCAAGCTATCTTAACATTTAGGTATGTTCTTTTTCCCGTATTGGCACATCCTGAAAACTGAAAGTAATCCCTAACTGTTTGCATCCCAAATGGCACCCTATTCCCTGTTTAGTGCTCTACTTTTGACCAGAGCCTTATGAAAATCAATGGGCCCTTGTCAAAAGTAGTGCACTATAAAGGGAATAGGGTGTCATTTGGGATGTAATCATTCTCCACCTTTCAAGTTGAGTAATAATGGTCTTTGTTTGCAGCTTCAAAGTGTTGAAACGCTGCCTCTTAAAGGGGTTAGAGCTCAGTGTTGACACACTGCCTCTTAAAGGGGTTAGAGCTCAGTGTTGACACACTGCCTCTTAAAGGGGTTAAAGCTCAGTGTTGACACGCTGCCTCTTAAAGGGGTTAGAGCTCAGTGTTGATATACTGCCTCTTAAAGGGGTTAGAGCTCAGTGTTGACACACTGCCTCTTAAAGGGGTTAGAGCTCAGTGTTGATATACTGCCTCTTAAAAGTGGTTAGAGCTCAGTGTTGACACACTGCCTCTTAAAGGTGGTTAGAGCTCAGTGTTGATATACTGCCTCTTAAAAGTGGTTAGAGCTCAGTGTTGACTCACTGCCTCTTAAAAGTGGTTAGAGCTCAGTGTTGACACACTGCCTCTTAAAAGTGGTTAGAGCTCAGTGTTGACACACTGCCTCTTAAAAGTGGTTAGAGCTCAGTGTTGACACACTGCCTCTTAAAGGTGGTTAGAGCTCAGTGTTGACACACTGCCTCTTAAAGGGGTTAGAGCTCAGTGTTGACACACTGCCTCTTAAAGGGGTTAGAGCTCAGTGTTGATATACTGCCTCTTAAAGGGGTTAGAGCTCAGTGTTGACACACTGCCTCTTAAAGGGGTTAGAGCTCAGTGTTGATATACTGCCTCTTAAAGGGGTTAGAGCTCAGTGTTGATATACTGCCTCTTAAAAGTGGTTAGAGCTCAGTGTTGACACACTGCCTCTTAAAGGTGGTTAGAGCTCAGTGTTGACACACTGCCTCTTAAAAGTGGTTAGAGCTCAGTGTTGACACACTGCCTCTTAAAGGGGGTTAGAGCTCAGTGTTGACACACTGCCTCTTAAATGTGGTTAGAGCTCAGTGTTGACACACTGCCTCTTAAATGTGGTTAGAGCTCAGTGTTGACACACTGCCTCTTAAAAGTGGTTAGAGCTCAGTGTTGACACACTGCCTCTTAAAGGTGGTTAGAGCTCAGTGTTGACACACTGCCTCTTAAAAGTGGTTAGAGCTCAGTGTTGACACACTGCCTCTTAAAAGTGGTTAGAGCTCAGTGTTGACACACTGCCTCTTAAAAGTGGTTAGAGCTCAGTGTTGACACACTGCCTCTTAAAAGTGGTTAGAGCTCAGTGTTGATATACTGCCTCTTAAAAGTGGTTAGAGCTCAGTGTTGACATACTGCCTCTTAAAAGTGGTTAGAGCTCAGTGTTGACACACTGCCTCTTAAAGGTGGTTAGAGCTCAGTGTTGACACACTGCCTCTTAAAAGTAGTTAGAGCTCAGTGTTGACACACTGCCTCTTAAAAGTGGTTAGAGCTCAGTGTTGACACACTGCCTCTTAAAGGTGGTTAGAGCTCAGTGTTGACACACTGCCTCTTAAAAGTGGTTAGAGCTCAGTGTTGACACACTGCCTCTTAAAAGTGGTTAGAGCTCAGTGTTGACACACTGCCTCTTAAAAGTGGTTAGAGCTCAGTGTTGACACACTGCCTCTTAAAAAGCGGTTAGAGCTCAGTGTTGACACACTGCCTCTTAAAAGCGGTTAGAGCTCAGTGTTGACACACTGCCTCTTAAAAGTGGTTAGAGCTCAGTGTTGACACAATGCCTCTTAAAAGTGGTTAGAGCTCAGTGTTGACACACTGCCTCTTAAAAGCGGTTAGAGCTCAGTGTTGACACACTGCCTCTTAAAAGCGGTTAGAGCTCAGTGTTGACACACTGCCTCTTAAAAGTGGTTAGAGCTCAGTGTTGACACACTGCCTCTTAAAAATGAAATATGTTATTTTTCGGGCGACCAAATTCACATAGAAATGTGTGTTATAGATCTGTCATTCTCATTGAAAGCAAGCCAAAGAAGCGGTAGATATGTTCTATGTGCACTATTTCTATGCTTCCCGTTCTTAACTTTTTTGCATCCTTTACTTCTGTGTAGGTTTTGGTTTAGATGGTTTAGAGGGTACAATGATTCTCTACACTATACTTTCTTGTTTTGTCACGAACTGAAATCAGTTGAACAATTAGAATTTTAGCAACCAGGAAATGGCAGAGCGAATTCTGCATAGTGCATATTAATTTTAATTTTATTTTGTGATATCGAATTGGTAGTCGCAACGGACTCGGGAGAGGCGAACGTCGAGAGCCATGCGTCCCCCGAAACACGGCCCTGCCAAGCCGCACTGCTTCTTGACACACTGCTCGCTTAACCTGGAAGCCAGCCGCACCAATGTGTCGGAGGAAACACCGTCCAACTGGCGACCGAAGTCAGCTTGCAGGCGCCCGGCCCGCCACAAGGAATCGCTAGAGCGCCAAACCCTCTCCTACCCTGGACAACGCTGGGCCAATTGGGTCACCCGGTCACGGCCGGCTGTGACACCTGCCTGGAATCAAACCGGGGCTGTAGTGATGCCTCAAGACCTGCGATGCGGTGCCTTAGACCGCTGCGCCACTCAGGAAGCCCCTGCATAGCGCATCTTGAATGGGGTTAGAGCTCAGTGTTGACACGCTGCCTCTTAATGGGGCTAGAGCTCTGGGAAGTCTGGCACAAAGAACATATTGGAAAGATGAATAAGTCTGTTGTTATTTTGGCATCCGAGCATGTCCCTAAGAAGTAGTCCAAAAGTGTGTGTGTGTCTGTGCGTGCTTGCTTCTGTACGTGTGTGTGTGTGTGTGTGTGTGTGTGTGTGTGTGTGTGTGTGTGTGTGTGTGTGTGTGTGTGTGTGTGTGTGTGTGTGTGTGTTGACACTGTTGATGTTTCCAGGAGTGAATAAGGTACAGTGAACCTTCACAGAACTCTCTGTCCCACCGCCCGGTGAATGTACAGAGACCTAGCTAGATAACTACAGGGCTGGTGAATGTACAGAGACCTAGCTAGATAACTACAGGGCTGGTGAATGTACAGAGACCTAGCTAGATAACTACAGGGCTGGTGAATGTACAGAGACCTAGCTAGATAACTACAGGGCTGGTGAATGTACAGAGACCTAGCTAGATAACTACAGGGCTGGGGAATGTACAGAGACCTAGCTAGATAACTACAGGGTTGGTGAATGTACAGAGACCTAGCTAGATAACTACAGGGCTGGTGAATGTACAGAGACCTAGCTAGATAACTACAGGGCTGGTGAATGTACAGAGACCTAGCTAGATAACTACAGGGCTGGTGAATGTACAGAGACCTAGCTAGATAACTACAGGGCTGGTGAATGTACAGAGACCTAGCTAGATAACTACAGGGCTGGTGAATGTACAGACCTAGCTAGATAACTACAAGGCTGGGGAATGTACAGAGACCTAGCTAGATAACTACAGGGTTGGTGAATGTACAGACCTAGCTAGATAACTACAGGGCTGGTGAATGCACAGAGACCTAGCTAGATAACTACAGGTTTCCATAGGGCTCTGGTCAAAAGTAGTGCTCTATGAAGGGAATAGGGTGCCATTTAGGACACAAACAAAAAGAGTGTGGGGAGGGTAGCTTTGAATGGCAGTCTACTGTACTCACTCACAGTCACTGCTCTTATCTTGGCTCTCAACTTCACCTGTCACTTTGATCTGGCCAGTGCTATTTCCCTGTTATGCCAGGTACCTAGAAAGGTATGACTTGTCTTGAACACCTGCAAAGAAGCGTCAAGATATGGTCTGCCTGCGTTTCCCAGATAGGGCCAAATCGTCTCGCTGCATCACAATCCTCTTTCTTCCCCTCCACTGAAGCCTGGGGAGGAGAGGAGGATTATGTTTCTAGGGCTGAGAGCCAGCCAGCTAAAACCCTCCCGGACATGTATCCTACTACAGAATCAACACTTAGCCCTGTGTGTTTGTGTTGCCGTCGTAAACCCTTAACCAATAGCTTGTTTACTATTTATGGACACATCACAAGTCATTCATTTACTATATTTAACCACCAGGAGTATTATTAAAGATACTAGTTCCTGTTTTTGAATCTGAATACCTGTCTCTAGTGAATACAGGTATATGATTGTACTACTGGTTCAGCAAAGTATGTTTGATGAACAAAATACAAATGATCTATAGCATTAACAATCTTAGTTGTGGTGTTTCCTACAATGGCTACAGTGGTTGTGGTCAAACGTTAATATAAAAGAATCAGGCCAACATGGTCACTGAGAGCACACTGAACAACCCGGGAGGAGAACCCTAGGGATTCAATAGAGACGGCATCTCTTGTTGCAGACGTAGAAAGACCACACACATAGTCAAGCATCTGAACCAACGACCAAGATGAATAAAGGCATGGTTGGATAAACACTGAACCATCCTCTCTTCTACCCATCCACTGATTCAACAGAAGCATGGATAAACACTGAACCATCCTCTCTTCTACCCATCCACTGATTCAACAGAAGCATGGATAAACACTGAACCATCCTCTCTTCTACCCATCCACTGATTCAACAGAAGCTTGGCCAGATGGACATGTTGATCATATAGTTCAATCAGACTGGATTGACCAGGTTGATTAGTTGTTATTATTATGGGGGACAGACAGACAGACAGACAGACAGACAGACAGACAGACAGACAGACAGACAGACAGACAGACAGACAGACAGACAGACAGACAGACAGACAGACAGACAGACAGACAAACAGTGGGACAGACAGGGGGACAGACAGGGGGACAGACAGAGAGTGGGACAGACCGACAGGGGGACAGACAGGGGACAGACAGAGAGTGGGACAGACAGACAGGGGGACAGACAGGGGGACAGACAGGGGACCAGACAGGAAACAGACAGGGGGACAGACAGGGGAGGGACAGGGGGAGGGACAGGGGGAGAGAGGGAAAGACAGCTGACAGACATACATACAGACAGACGGACGGACGGGCGGACAGACAGACAGATAAAAGGAGCATGGTTCCAGAATGGGTTTGTAGAAGCTAGCTAGCTAGCTATCCAGGTTTGTAGAAGCTAGCTAGCTAGCTAGCCATGTTTGTAGAAGCTAGTTAGCTAGCCAGGTTTGTAGAAGCTAGCTAGCGAGCCATGTTTGTAGAAGCTAGCTAGCGAGCCATGTTTGTAGAAGCTAGCTAGCTAGCCAGGTTTATAGAAGCTAGCTAGCTAGCCAAATGCTTGTTGTTTGGCTCTCCCCTCCCCATTGTCAGAGAGGCTAGGAGGCTAGGAGGGGGGGGGGGGATTCCTTAGCTGTCTGGCCTCAACTTCAAAGAGTTGAGCAGAGTTATAAAAGGGTTCTGATATCACTGGAGCCAGGGAGCCCTCACCCCTCTACCCTCTCTTTCTCAATCCCTCTACTCCCTCTACTCCCTCCTTCTCAATCCCTCTACTCCCTATCTTTCTCAATTCCTCTACTCCCTCTCTCCTGGGGGATGGAGGGAGAGGGGGTCTGAGGGGAGAGGGAGCAGGAAGGAATGTTGCCCAACCGTCAAGACCTCTGATTCTATTTTGTTGTTTTGTCACTACTTACAAATAAAAAACAAAACCACACAGCATCACCCAATAATGTGAGAGGAGTCATTGCGTAACTAATGTAAACAGTGTGTGGGCTCCAACCTTCCAATGTGATTATTTTCCCTGTACTCTACCAACACATCCTACAGCCTAATGAAAGGTTGGGTATTAATCCTACAGAGCCTAGTGAAAGGTGGGTATTAATCCTACAGAGTCTAGTGAAAGGTTGGGTATTAATCCTACAGAGTCTAGTGAAAGGCTGGGTATTAATCCTACAGAGTCTAGTGAAAGGTTTGGTATTAATCCTAGAGTCTAGTGAAAGGTGGGTATTAATCCTAGAGTCTAGTGAAAGGTTGGGTATTAATCCTACAGAGTCTAGTGAAAGGTTGGGTATTAATCCTACAGAGTCTAGTGAAAGGTTGGGTATTAATCCTACAGAGTCTAGTGAAAGGCTGGGTATTAATACTACAGAGTCTAGTGAAAGGCTGGGTATTAATCCTACAGAGTCTAGTGAAAGGCTGGGTATTAATCCTACAGAGTCTAGTGAAAGGCTGGGTATTAATCCTACAGAGTCTAGTGAAAGGCTGGGTATTAATCCTACAGAGTCTAGTGAAAGGCTGGGTATTAATCCTACAGAGTCTAGTGAAAGGTTGGGTATTAATCCTAGAGTCTAGTGAAAGGCTGGGTATTAATCCTAGAGTCTAGTGAAAGGTTGGGTATTAATCCTACAGAGTCTAGTGAAAGGTTGGGTATTAATCCTACAGAGTCTAGTGAAAGGTTGGGTATTAATCCTACAGAGTCTAGTGAAAGGCTGGGTATTAATCCTACAGAGTCTAGTGAAAGGCTGGGTATTAATCCTACAGAGTCTAGTGAAAGGCTGGGTATTAATCCTACAGAGTCTAGTGAAAGGCTGGGTATTAATCCTACAGAGTCTAGTGAAAGGCTGGGTATTAATACTACAGAGTCTAGTGAAAGGCTGGGTATTAATCCTACAGAGTCTAGTGAAAGGCTGGGTATTAATCCTACAGAGTCTAGTGAAAGGCTGGGTATTTGAAGTACAATAACACCATATAAAGGGGAACCCCAGGTGAGATCATATTCTTATTTCAGCAAATATACATGTCAAAGGGGATGCAGAGTACTACTCCTGTCTAATGCTGTCATTCATTTAAACAGGAAGTTAGTTAGTCAGTTAGTTACTTCTTTCCTTGTTCTATGGAACAATGGTGCAGAATATGAGGTGACAAGCACAGCACCGACCTATGAAAACCATTTGAATTAGAGGCCCTGATCAAATCCAAGATTTATGAATAAAGTAACTCAGACTGTTGTACAACCAAAAATATAAACCAAAAAGACACCGGAAGACGGCACCCTACCCCCTTTTAAAAAGAGCAACGTTGAGAAATTAAACAATTTAGTGCAGCATTGATATGCAGGTGTGAGATCTATGGATCTATGTCCAGACTAACCAAGCTCTGCCGTACTATGCAATACCTATGCAGTAACCAGATTGCATTTAATCCCTCTGTATCCACACAATTCATCCACTCCCTACACAGAGCAAACTCAAAGTCAACAGGAAAAACAAGTCTTGGCTAGATGAGATTAAAAGGTCAGAGACCTTACAGTGTGGTGCCAGGACAACAACCTCTCCCTCAATGTCAGAAAGTCAAAGGAGCTCATTGTGGACTACAGGAAACGGAGGGCCGAGCACGCCTCCATTCACATCAACAGGGCTGTAGTGGAGCGGGTCGAGAGCTTTCAAGTTCCTCGGTGTCCACATCACTAAGGACATATCATGGTCCACACACACCCACACAGTCGTGAAGAGGGCACGACAACGCCTCTTCCCCCTCAGGAGGCACGGCAATGCCTCTTCCCCCTCAGGAGGCACGGCAACGCCTCTTCCCCCTCAGGAGGCACGGCAACGCCTCTTCCCCCTCAGGAGGCACGGCAACGCCTCTTCCCCCTCAGGAGGCACGGCAACGCCTCTTCCCCCTCAGGAGGCACGGCAACGCCTCTTCCCCCTCAGGAGGCACGGCAACGCCTCTTCCCCCTCAGGAGGCACGGCAACGCCTCTTCCCCCTCAGGAGGCACGACAACGCCTCTTCCCCCTCAGGAGGCACGGCAACGCCTCTTCCCCCTCAGGAGGCACGACAACGCCTCTTCCCCCTCAGGAGGCTGAAAGGATTTGGCATTGGGCCCTCAGATCCTCAAATAGTTCTACAGTTGCACCATCGAGAGCATCTTGACTGGCTGCATCACCTCTTGGTATGGCAACTGCTTGGCATTCAACCGCAAGGCGCTACATGGGGTAGGCCCCAGAAAATTGTCAAAGACTCCAGCCACCCAAGCCACAGACTGTTCTCTCTGCTACGACACGGCAAGCGGTACCAATACACCAAGACTGGAACCAACAAGATCCTGAACAGCTTCTACCCCCAAGCCATAAGACTTCTAAACAAGACCGCTAAATAGCTAATCAAATGGCTACCAGGACTAGGTCCTTCTCTTGCACTGACTCCATGCACACACACTGGACTTACACTGACACCCCAACACACAACACACAACACACACACACACACACACACACACACACACACACACACACACACACACACACACACACACACACACACACACACACACACACACACACACACACACACACACACACACAGCATATGCTGGGATGTTATTAGGCTTTAGGAGGTGGGCTGGTCCCACTCATATCATATCTTTGGTAGACAACAGGTGTAGACTAACAGTGAAATGCTTACTACCTTTTTATTTTACCTTTATTTAACCAGGCAAGTCAGTTAAGAACAAATTCTTATTTTCAATGATGGCCTAGGAACAGTGGGTTAACTGCCTTGTTCAGGGGAACAGTGGGTTAACTGCCTTGTTCAGGGGAACAGTGGGTTAACTGCCTTGTTCAGGGGAACAGTGGGTTAACTGTCTTGTTCAGGGGAACAGTGGGTTAACTGCCTTGTTCAGGGGAACAGTGGGTTAACTGCCTTGTTCAGGGGAACAGTGGGTTAACTGCCTTGTTCAGGGGAACAGTGGGTTAACTGCCTTGTTCAGGGGAACAGTGGGTTAACTGCCTTGTTCAGGGGAACAGTGGGTTAACTGCCTTGTTCAGGGGAACAGTGGGTTAACTGCCTTGTTCAGGGGAACAGTGGGTTAACTGCCTTGTTCAGGGGGAAAGTGGGTTAACTGCCTTGTTCAGGGGGAAAGTGGGTTAACTGCCTTGTTCAGGGGAACAGTGGGTTAACTGCCTTGTTCAGGGGAACAGTGGGTTAACTGCCTTGTTCAGGGGAACAGTGGGTTAACTGCCTTGTTCAGGGGCAGAACCACAGATTTTTACTCTTTTCTAACAATGCAGAGTTAAAGATAAAATAAAACATTGTGACAGTGAATAACAAATAAAAATAACAAGTAAAAATAACATGGTTATCTATATACAGGGAGTAGAAAATAACATGGCTATATACAGGAAGTAGAAAATAACATGGCTATATACAGGAAGTAGAAAATAACATGGCTATATACAGGAAGTAGAAAATAACATGGTTATATACAGGGAGTAGAAAATAACATGGCTATATACAGGAAGTAGAAAATAACATGGCTATATACAGGGAGTACAAGTACTGGGTCGATGTGCAGGGGTACGAGGTAATTGAGGTAGCTATGTTCTGTATGCAGGGGTAAAATGACTAGCAGCAGCGTATGAGTGTAAAAGTGTGTGTGAATGTGTGTGTGGCGTCAGTATGCATGTGTGTGCATGTTATGTGTGTATGGGATATGGGGAAAGGGAAGGTAAAGGGGATAACTAGTCAGTTGCACAGCTGAATTCATTCAACCGAAATGTGTCTTCCACATTTAATCCAAACCCTCTGAATCAGTAGTGTGTGTGTGTGTGTGTGTGTGTGTGTGTGTGTGTGTGTGTGTGTGTGTGTGTGTGTGTGTGTGTGTGTGTGTGTGTGTGTGTGTGTGTGTGTGTGTGTGTGTGTGTGTGTTTGTCTGCGTCTGTCTGTCTGTGGTGGTTTTCACCCTTAGGGGGGAGTGTGAGCAGGAATTCCTGTGGAAAGTTGTCTTTTAATTTGCCCAGAGTGGGCGGTAATAACCCTCTGATACGATCCATAACTCCTGCAGTATTACAGACATGACAGCCGTACAGCCACCCACCTTAACGGGACCCACGTCACTACCTCTGAGTGAACCAACTGCTCATAATTCCTGTCTGAATGGTTCCGTTCCAAATGGCACCCTATTCCCTATATAGTGCACTACTTTAGACCAGAGCCCCATTCCCTATATAGTGCACTACTTTAGACCGGGACCCTGGTATGAAGGCTCTTTGCCCCGTCGCACCCCTCAACATGACATGCTAATTGAAGTGATGTAATATTATGCCATGGAGAGAGAGAGAGAGAGAGAGAGAGAGGAGGCTGCCCGCTGGGAGCTGACTATAATAGGAGGCATTGAGAATAAGACACAACCAAAGCTCCCCAGAGGGCTTAAAGAGCCAATCAGCAGTTGAAACAATAAAAGTGTACTCCCCGCCACGGTTTTGCTAAAAATCTGAAGGATGAAGTTGGAGAAATTTAACCACTCTCAAATTCATAGACAGAGCTATGGATGCAAGGACTGACCATCCATTATATTCTGAAAATGGAAGTAACAACTGCAGATTTCCCATTTAAGGCTGTTATAGCCTCCCCAGCATGCAGCCCAGCGAGGCTGTTATAGCCTCCCCAGCATGCAGCCCAGCGAGGCTGTTATAGCCTCCCCAGCATGCAGCCCAGCGAGGCTGTTATAACCTCTCTAATTTGTAGCCCAGCAAAGCTGTTATAACCTCTTCAATATATACAGCCCCGTCAGGATGTTATAACCTGTCTAATATGCATCCAGTCTGTTACCTCCCCAGCCAGGCTGTTACCTCCCCAGCCAGGCTGTTACCTCCCCAACATGCATCCCAGCCAGTCTGTTACCTCCCCAGCATGCAGCCCAGACAGGCTGTTACCTCCCCAGCATGCAGCCCAGCCAGGCTGTTACCTCCCCAGCATGCAGCCCAGCCAGTCTGTTACCTCCCCAGCATGCAGCCCAGCCAGTCTGTTACCTCCCCAGCCAGTCTGTTACCTCCCCAGCATGCAGCCCAGCCAGTCTGTTACCTCCCCAACATGCAGCCCAGCCAGTCTGTTACCTCCCCAGCCAGTCTGTTACCTCCCCAGCCAGTCTGTTACCTCCCCAGCCAGTCTGTTACCTCCCCAGCATGCAGCCCAGCCAGTCTGTTACCTCCCCAGCCAGTCTGTTACCTCCCCAGCCAGTCTGTTACCTCCCCAGCCAGTCTGTTACCTCCCCAGCATGCAGCCCAGCCAGGCTGTTACCTCCCCAGCATGCAGCCCAGACAGGCTGTTACCTCCCCAGCATGTAGCCCAGCCAGGCTGTTACCTCCCCAGCCAGTATGTTACCTCCCCAGCCAGTCTGTTACCTCCCCAGCCAGTCTGTTACCTCCCCAGCATGCAGCCCAGCCAGTCTGTTACCTCCCCAGCATGCAGCCCAGCCAGGCTGTTACCTCCCCAGCCAGGCTGTTACCTCCCCAGCATGCAGCCCAGCCAGTCTGTTACCTCCCCAGCCAGGCTGTTACCTCCCCAGCATGTAGCCCAGCCAGGCTGTTACCTCCCCAGCATGCAGCCCAGACAGGCTGTTACCTCCCCAGCATGCAGCCCAGGCAGGCTGTTACCTCCCCAGCCAGGCTGTTACCTCCCCAGCCAGGCTGTTACCTCCCCAACATGCATCCCAGCCAGTCTGTTACCTCCCCAGCCAGTCTGTTACCTCCCCAGCCAGTCTGTTACCTCCCCAGCATGCAGCCCAGCCAGTCTGTTACCTCCCCAGCCAGTCTGTTACCTTCCCAGCCAGTCTGTTACCTCCCCAGCCAGTCTGTTACCTCCCCAGCATGCAGCCCAGCCAGTCTGTTACCTCCCCAGCATGCAGCCCAGCCAGTCTGTTACCTCCCCAGCATGCAGCCCAGACAGGCTGTTACCTCCCCAGCATGTAGCCCAGCCAGGCTGTTACCTCCCCAGCATGCAGCCCAGCCAGTCTGTTACCTCCCCAGCATGTAGCCCAGCCAGGCTGTTACCTCCCCAGCCAGTATGTTACCTCCCCAGCCAGTCTGTTACCTCCCCAGCCAGTCTGTTACCTCCCCAGCCAGTCTGTTACCTCCCCAGCATGCAGCCCAGCCAGGCTGTTACCTCCCCAGCCAGGCTGTTACCTCCCCAGCATGCAGCCCAGCCAGTCTGTTACCTCCCCAGCCAGGCTGTTACCTCCCCAGCATGTAGCCCAGCCAGGCTGTTACCTCCCCAGCCAGTCTGTTACCTCCCCAGCCAGTCTGTTACCTCCCCAGCATGTAGCCCAGCCAGGCTGTTTCCTCCCCAGCATGCAGCCCAGACAGGCTGTTACCTCCCCAGCATGCAGCCCAGCCAGGCTGTTACCTCCCCAGCCAGTCTGTTACCTCCCCAGCATGCAGCCCAGCCAGGCTGTTACCTCCCCAGCATGCAGCCCAGCCAGTCTGTTACCTCCCCAGCCAGTCTGTTACCTCCCCAGCATGCAGCCCAGCCAGTCTGTTACCTCCCCAGCATGCAGCCCAGCCAGTCTGTTACCTCCCCAGCATGCAGCCCAGCCAGTCTGTTACCTCCCCAGCATGTAGCCCAGCCAGTCTGTTACCTCCCCAGCATGCAGCCCAGCCAGTCTGTTACCTCCCCAGCATGCAGCCCAGCCAGTCTGTTACCTCCCCAGCCAGTCTGTTACCTCCCCAGCCAGGCTGTTACCTCCCCAGCCAGTCTGTTACCTCCCCAGCCAGTCTGTTACCTCCCCAGCCAGGCTGTTACCTCCCCAGCATGCAGCCCAGCCAGTCTGTTACCTCCCCAGCATGCAGCCCAGCCAGGCTGTTACCTCCCCAGCCAGTCTGTTACCTCCCCAGCATGCAGCCCAGCCAGTCTGTCACCTCCCCAGCATGCAGCCCAGCCAGGCTGTTACCTCCCCAGCATGCAGCCCAGACAGGCTGTTACCTCCCCAGCCAGTCTGTTACCTCCCCAGCATGCAGCCCAGCCAGTCTGTCACCTCCCCAGCATGCAGCCCAGTCAGTCTGTTACCTCCCCAGCATGCAGCCCAGCCAGTCTGTTACCTCCCCAGCATGCAGCCCAGACAGTCTGTTACCTCCCCAGCATGCAGCCCAGCCAGTCTGTTACCTCCCCAGCATGCAGCCCAGTCAGTCTGTTACCTCCCCAGCATGCAGCCCAGCCAGTCTGTTACCTCCCCAACATGCAGCCCAGCCAGGCTGTTACCTCCCCAGCCAGTCTGTTACCTCCCCAGCATGCAGCCCAGACAGGCTGTTACCTCCCCAGCATGCAGCCCAGCCAGGCTGTTACCTCCCCAGCATGCAACCCAGCCAGTCTGTTACCTCCCCAGCATGCAGCCCAGCCAGTCTGTTACCTCCCCAACATGTAGCCCAGCCAGTCTGTTACCTCCCCAGCCAGTCTGTTACCTCCCCAGCCAGTCTGTTACCTTCCCAGCATGCAGCCCAGCCAGTCTGTTACCTCCCCAGCCAGTCTGTTACCTCCCCAGCATGCAGCCCAGCCAGTCTGTTACCTCCCCAGCCAGTCTGTTACCTCCCCAGCATGCAGCCCAGCCAGTCTGTTACCTCCCCAACATGTAGCCCAGCCAGTCTGTTACCTCCCCAGCCAGTCTGTTACCTCCCCAGCCAGTCTGTTACCTCCCCAGCATGCAGCCCAGCCAGGGGAATAACCACAGCACTGTTGTCCCAGTGCCAGTTATGACAGAAACAACAACTAAAATCTGCAACTTCATACACATCAACATGTCTTTGCAAAGGCCTTTGAATGCTTACTTAATGACTGTAGATCACAAAGAGTTTTTTTCTGCTAGTGTGTGGTAGAGAGAGTATTTAATCTGCAGGTAGAGGGACAGGGATTATACAACACTGCACTTCTGACAACCTGGAACTGCCAGACAGACTGAGACCACACCCCAGTCTGTGTCCTTTTCTAAATGAAGTAGTGTAAACGTTCCCCTTCAGTCACCAACTCTTAGGCCATGTTTTACTACATCTCTACACGTTTCTAGGAGGGAAAAACATGACTTGAAAACATACAAAGTAAATGCTAGAAAACAACCTCGAGATTTTGGATATAAATCTTAATATCGATCATTAAATCTTTCATATCAATAAATAGCATTTTATGGAGCGCTAGTCCCCAAATGATGTCTGAATCATGAAGGAGTTCATTGATTTGTCCTCCTGGGGCAGCATTAGAGGAACTTGTAATCACAACTGATCACAACTGTAGACCATCTATGGACCATCTAATATGGGCAATTTGAAAATACAAACTTATCAACCTGTGTTAAAGAGTCATGTATTTGAATTATAATAGACTATTATCAAATTATTATTATTATTAGCATTATTTTCAGTATCCAAATCATTATAAACATTAGCCACATTCTTATAATTACTCTTATTTGGTATCATTTTATCCAAGAAAGCACATAGGAAAAAAAAATGTTTTAAGGTGTAAAATACAAGTGTTTCGTTTCTTACCTGAATGTTGTTCAGTTTGTGATCTGAGGAGCTGTATCTCTCACATTCTTCCATCGCTCTTCGGAGGAAAGCGTTCACAACAAAACTGTCTCCTACAAATCAGGGGGAAATTATAATGAATATCAATGATATTAACTTGTGTGTAGATAATAAGATAATGTAAGGTTTAAAACCAGGTTTAATGTGTTATTCATAAAGGATGATGGAGGTTCATTCTCACCTTCGGGGTTCTCTCTACGTTTGCCGGCTTTAGATCACAGCACAATATGGAAATTCAAATGAGAAATTCGTTACAATGTGAACAGAATATTCATCAATGATCAATCCGTATGGAATATTCATATGAACATGTTTATAAGAGATATATCTTACCATGTTTGGACTGAAGTTTCCCCATTTCACCGTCCCTTTTTCCTTGATTAATGAACAGTTCTTTACCAATCCGTCATGGATAACCCAGTCTGCTGGTCAACATTGTCACACTGTGTCCGCGTTTTTGCAAGAAAATAGTCAAATGTAACTTTCTCCAAGCGCATTCAAAATGACCAATATACACACATGTTTTCTTTTGCCTTACAGAAACAACGCGCTTTCTCTCAAAACAAATCCCGAGAGAGGGGAGACTATAGTAGACTTGCTCTTTAGCGTCAGACAAGCCAACTGACTGACTGAATGGAAGAACGTGTGTCCGTCTGGCGGTAGCGTCGCGCAGAGCAGGAGACGCTCAGCTCAATCTGAGTAGTAGGCATGGCTGTAGGCTATACACCCTCAAAGTGTCTGCTAAATACCGTCCCCTGTTGGACTGATTTCAAACAGGTATTTACTTTTGCTGGTGATTTTGTTCCAGTATAACACAAATCAAATCAAATAAAAAAATGTACACCTGTTTAGCAGATGTTATTGCGGGTGTAGCGAAATGCTTGTGTTTCTAGCTCTAACAGTGCAGTAATATCTAAGAGTAATATCTAACAATTTCACAACAATACACACAAATCTAAAGTAAAGGAATGGAATTAAGAATATATAAATATTGGGCGAGCAATGTCAGAGCGGCATAGACTAAGATACAGTAGAATAGGCGTAATGCTGGTAGTGCTGGTGAGTTACCGCTGCTCTGATATCCAATAGTTCTTCCAGGCTGTATGTAATAACACCAAACAAATTCTGGCCTAATAATGTAAGAAATAACAGATAAAAAAAACGAAATACTGCCAAATACAGTATATTTCGATATAAGGCCATGTTTGTATCCATACTGTTGAATCAGCATAGGAGAGCTCTTGTAACTTGACCCTTTCCTAATGTTTCAATATCAAAGCCTGCTAGTATAAATAACATATATTGATAACTAACTTTCCCCTATTAATTTGGGAGTGTAATATACAAAGAGAGTATGATGTCTGTCAGAATGTAATGTTAGCCTTTGTGCAACACTCTATCCTCAACATCTGCATTATCAACAGTGCTTGACTTGGGCTCACCGGAGCTGACTACCGGTACCTATTTCAGTCCAAATCAAGCACTGATTATCAAAGGCTACTTCCCAAATAGCACCCTAGAAGTATTTTTCCTGGAAACCTGATGGTGAATGTTATTGAATTCTCCATCAGGCATTAATGAGCGTCTGGATCAGGAAAGGGTCCTCTCTCAACCTCTACAAGCCAGAATGCTGAATTCAATTATATTTGAACGTACTTTACCGGTTGTACTCCGTGCAGTTGGTCCTTCCGCCGGTAGGAATGTGATACAATATATGCACAGGGAAGTATAATTAAATCAACTTTCCAAAACGCCGATAAGGCGTTCAGATTTCTATGACCTGAAGCATGCGCAGAACCATGTAAACATGTGCACCAGCTCGGCAGTAGTCTGTATGTAACGGATGTGAAATGGATAGCTAGTTAGCGGTGGTGCGCGCTAATAGCCTTTCAATCGGTGACGTCACTTGCTCTGAGACCTTGAAGTAGTGGTTCCCCTTGCTCTGCAAGGGCCGCGGCTTTTGTGGAGCGATGGGTAACGATGCTTCGTGGGTGACTGTTGTTGATGTGTGCAGAGGGTCCCTGGTTCGCGCCTGGGTCGGGTCGGGGCGAGGGGACGGACTAAACTGTTACATATACATGGGTTGCACGCATGTAGTTTCATCTTGTGCGCATGCTTCAGGTGATGGACATCTGAACCTTATCGGTGTTCTGGAAAGTTGATTTAATTATACTTCCCTGTGTATATATTGTCTCACATTGCTACCTGCAAATAAGGACCAACCACATGGACAACCGGTAGAGGAAGTGAAAATATCATTTGGCTTGTAGAGGTTGTGAGAGGACTCATTCCTGATCCAACTGCTCATTCATGCCTGATGTAGAATTCAATAACATTCCCCATCAGGTTTCCAGGCTACCTCTTCCCTATAGCAGGGGTATTATTCAACTCTTACCCTATGAGGTTCGGAGCCTGCTGGTTATCTATTCTACCAGATAATTAATTGCACCCAACTGGTGTCCCAGTCTAAATCAGTTCCTGATTAGAGGGGAGCAATGAAAAAAGGTGGGGGAACTGGCTTCGAGATCCAGAGTTGAATTTGACCACTACTGTTGACCAGGACCTACATAGGGACTATGGTGCCATCTGGGATGCACAAACGTCTTTGTTTCCTCGAAATACAAACAACAACAAAACCTTCTATAAGAAGACCCATTGATCTCTAAACAGAAGCAAGGTAACATTCTGAAAATAGGCCTCCTCCTTTTGAAGCGTAACTGTTCGTTTATTCTGGTGGAGTTAAACAAGTCCCTAGTCACATGACCAACATTAGATGTTATGACTACCTTCTGCTCCAGGTGTCAACTTCAACATGACATAATGTCCTTCAATCACAAGATGGTGTCTTACAAACATCCACAACCATCCTACCTGTCCCATGTGTAACAGTATAACTTTAGACCGTAGGTTTCAGAGCAAGTGACGTCACCGACTGAAAGGCTGCTAGCGCGCACCACCGCTAACTAGCTAGCCATTTCACATCCGTTACACATGTGGATTTAGGACCTGGACAGGTAACATGTTTAGCATGCAGTACACATCCTTCTTCTATTAATCAAAGGATGTGTTTGTATCTATCTGATGTCACACACACACACACACACACACGCACACACACACACACACACACAGAGAGAGAGAGAGAGAAAAAAGAGAGAGGGACCACAGTGTGACATCACAGCAGCAAGATTTAGGACCTGTTGCCACAAGAAAAGGGCAACCAGTGAAGAACAAACACCATTGTAAATACAACCCATATTTATTTTCCTTTTTGTACTTTAACTAATTGCACATCGTTATAACACTGTACATAGCCAGAATGACATCTGAAAGGTCTCTATTCCTTTTAAACGTTTGTGTTTATAATGTTTATTTTTTATTGTTTATTTCACTTTTGTTTATTATCTATTTTACTTGCTTTGGCAATGTAAACATATGTTTCCCATGCCAATAAAGCCCTTAAATTGAAATTAATTGAATTGAGTGAGAGAAAGAAAGAGAGAGAGGGAGAGAAGGGGGGGAGAGAGAGAGAGAGGGAGAGAGAGAGAGAGGGAGGGTGAGAGAGAGGGAAAGTGAGAGAGGGTGAGAGAGAGGGAGGGTGAGAGAGAGGGAAAGTGAGAGAGGGTGAGAGAGGGGGAGGGTGAGAGAGAGAGGGTGAGAGAGAGGGAGGGTGAGAGAGAGGGAAGGTGAGAGAGAGGGAAGGTGAGAGAGAGGGAGGGTGAGAGAGAGGGATGGTGAGAGAGAGAGAGGGGGAGGGTGAGAGAAAGAAAGAAAGAGAGAGAGAGAAGAGAAAGGGAGGGTGAGAGAGAGAGAGAGAGAGAGCGAGGAGAGAGAATGACTCAACAACAACCAAGCTCTGTCTTGCATAACAGAAATTCCTAGTGACATTCAACATCCAATCCAAACAAATTAAACTGAATTACCGTACAGGAAAACAAAACCAAGACTGAAGAAAATCTAAAACTGGCATCAGAACACAAGACAATGGAAAAACAGCCTTCGTTCTAGCTGCAATGAATCAGTCTGATGACATGTTAGTAGTTGGACGTGTTGACAGTTCTGAAGCTTGATCATGAAGACATTGTTTTGTCTTCTGACTACGTCCCAACAACCATTGCAGTCTGTCTGTGTTTACATAGCCGCTACGACGCACTGCCCATTCTGCATCTATCAGAACCAGCCAACATCCAGACTCACATCTCCCATTCTGCATCTATCAGTACCAGCCAACATCCAGACTCACATCTCCCATTCTGCATCTATCAGAACCAGCCAACATCCAGACTCACATCTCCCATTCTGCATCTATCAGTACCAGCCAACATCCAGACTCACATCTCCCATTCTGCATCTATCAGTACCAGCCAACATCCAGACTCACATCTCCCATTCTGCATCTATCAGTACCAGCCAACATCCAGACTCACATCTCCCATTCTGCATCTATCAGTACCAGCCAACATCCAGACTCACATCTCCCATTCTGCATCTATCAGTACCAGCCAACATCCAGACTCACATCTCCCATTCTGCATCTATCAGTACCAGTCAACATCCAGACTCACATCTCCCATTCTGCATCTATCAGTACCAGCCAACATCCAGACTCACATCTCCCATTCTGCATCTATCAGTACCAGCCAACATCCAGACTCACATCTCCCATTCTGCATCTATCAGTACCAACCAACATCCAGACTCACATCTCCCATTCTGCACCTATCAGTACCAGCCAACATCCAGACTCACATCTCCCATTCTGCATCTATCAGTACCAGCCAACATCCAGACTCACATCTCCCATTCTGCATCTATCAGTACCAGCCAACATCCAGACTCACATCTCCCATTCTGCATCTATCAGTACCAACCAACATCCAGACTCACATCTCCCATTCTGCATCTATCAGTACCAGCCAACATCCAGACTCACATCTCCCATTCTGCATCTATCAGTACCAGCCAACATCCAGACTCACATCTCCCATTCTGCATCTATCAGTACCAGCCAACATCCAGACTCACATCTCCCATTCTGCATCTATCAGTACCAGCCAACATCCAGACTCACATCTCCCATTCTGCATCTATCAGTACCAGTCAACATCCAGACTCACATCTCCCATTCTGCATCTATCAGTACCAGCCAACATCCAGACTCACACCTCCCATTCTGCATCTATCAGTACCAGTCAACATCCAGACTCACATCTCCCATTCTGCATCTATCAGTACCAGCCAACATCCAGACTCACATCTCCCATTCTGCATCTATCAGTACCAGCCAACATCCAGACTCACACCTCCCATTCTGCATCTATCAGTACCAGTCAACATCCAGACTCACATCTCCCATTCTGCATCTATCAGTACCAGCCAACATCCAGACTCACATCTCCCATTCTGTATCTATCAGTACCAGTCAACATCCAGACTCACATCTCCCATTCTGCATCTATCAGTACCAGTCAACATCCAGACTCACATCTCCCATTCTGTATCTATCAGTACCAGTCAACATCCAGACTCACATCTCCCATTCTGCATCTATCAGTACCAGCCAACATCCAGACTCACATCTCCCATTCTGCATCTATCAGTACCAGTCAACATCCAGACTCACATGTCCCATTCTGCATCTATCAGTACCAGTCAACATCCAGACTCACATCTCCCATTCTGCATCTATCAGTACCAACCAACATCCAGACTCACATCTCCCATTCTGCATCTATCAGTACCAGCCAACATCCAGACTCACATCTCCCATTCTGCATCTATCAGTACCAGTCAACATCCAGACTCACATCTCCCATTCTGCATCTATCAGTACCAGCCAACATCCAGACTCACATCTCCCATTCTGCATCTATCAGTACCAGCCAACATCCAGACTCACATCTCCCATTCTGCATCTATCAGTACCAGCCAACATCTAGACTCACATCTCCCATTCTGCATCTATCAGTACCAGCCAACATCCAGACTCACATCTCCCATTCTGCATCTATCAGTACCAGTCAACATCCAGACTCACATCTCCCATTCTGCATCTATCAGTACCAGCCAACATCCAGACTCACATCTCCCATTCTGCATCTATCAGTACCAGCCAACATCCAGACTCACATCTTCCATTCTGTATCTATCAGTACCAGCCAACATTCAGACTCACATCTCCTATTCTGCATCTATCAGTACCAGCCAACATCTAGACTCACATCTCCCATTCTGCATCTATCAGTACCAGCCAACATCCAGACTCACATCTCCCATTCTGCATCTATCAGTACCAGCCAACATCCAGACTCACATCTCCCATTCTGCATCTATCAGTACCAGCCAACATCCAGACTCACATCTCCCATTCTGCATCTATCAGTACCAGCCAACATCCAGACTCACATCTCCCATTCTGCATCTATCAGTACCAGCCAACATCCAGACTCACATCTCCCATTCTGCATCTATCAGTACCAGCCAACATCCAGACTCACATCTCCCATTCTGCATCTATCAGTACCAGCCAACCAGCCAATATGAATTGATATGAATTTAAATATTATACCTGTAAAATATGAAAATAAAATAAAAGGTTACACCAATGGTTTCCCCCGTTTGACTGTATTAAGATGTGTAATGACCCTACTAATACCCACCAATGGGACTGTAGTCAGACAGGGAGCTGGCCAGCTAAACGGGGAGTGGGTGAGTGGTGGCTGCTGGGATATGGTGGGATGAGAGGTTTTGCTGTCTCTACATCTTTCTCTCATTCTCTGCGCACACACACACACACACACACACACACACACACACACACACACACACACACACACACACACACACACACACACACACACACACACACACACACACACACACACACACACACACACACACCCTGGCTGACAGAGGGAGGCTCTGTCTCAGATCACTCTCGGGGGTTGACAGACATTTGCACAGCAGCTCATTGATGGCAGCTCTCTTTGATCCTTGTTGCAGCACCCAATTACCATGGTCTCTCTCCCTAATGCCCCCCTTTTCCCTATATAGAGCACTACTTTTGACCAGGGCCCATAAGGTTCTGGACGAAAGTAGTGCACTTCATAGGTAATAGCAGAGATGCACGATATATCGGTAAGCATATCGGAATCGGCCGATATTAGCTAAAAATGTCAACATCGGCCCGATGTCTAGTTTAAAGCCGATGTGCAAAACCGATGTCAAAGCTGACATGCATACCTATATAACGTAGGTAGATGACGTAATAACGCCACGAAAAATACAGTGCTACACAGCATTCCTAACCTGGTCCGCAATGTCTGCTGTGTGGATTTTATTTAAAAAAAAATGTTTACCTTTATTTAACTAGGCAAGTCAGTCAAGAACAAATTCTTATTGACAATGACGGCCTACCCCGGCCAAACCCGGATAACGCTGGGCCAAATATGTGCCACCCTATGGGACTCCCAATCACGGCCGGTTGTGATGCAGCCTGAAACCAGGGACTGCAGGGAAGGAAGGTATCTCTCTCCTCTCCTCTCTTTAGAAGGTATCTCTCTCCTCTCTTCTCTTTAGAAGGTATCTCTCTCCTCTCCTCTCTTTAGAAGGTATCTCTCTCCTCTCTTTAGAAGGTATCTCTCTCCTCTATTCTCTTTAGAAGGTATCTCTCTCCTCTCCTCTCTTTAGAAGGTATCTCTCTCCTCTCTTCTCTTTAGAAGGTATCTCTCTACTCTCCTCTCTTTAGAAGGTATCTCTCTCCTCTCCTCTCTTTAGAAGGTATCTCTCTACTCTCCTCTCTTTAGAAGGTATCTCTCTCCTCTCCTCTCCTCTCTTTAGAAGGTATCTCTCTCCTCTCTTTAGAAGGTATCTCTCTTCTCTACTCTCCTCTCTTTAGAAGGTATCCCTCTCCTCTCTTCTCTTTAGAAGGTATCTCTCTCCTCTCCTCTCTTTAGAAGGTATCTCTCTCCTCTCTTCTCATTAGAAGGTATCTCTCTACTCTCCTCTCTTTAGAAGGTATCTCTCTCCTCTCCTCTCTTTAGAAGGTATCTCTCTCCTCTCTTCTCATTAGAAGGTATCTCTCTCCTCTCTTCAGAAGGTATCTCTCTCCTCTCTTTAGAAGGTATCTCTCTCCTCTCCTCTCTTTAGAAGGTATCTCTCTCCTCTCTTCTCTTTAGAAGGTATCTCTCTACTCTCCTCTCTTTAGAAGGTATCTCTCTCCTCTCCTCTCTTTAGAAGGTATCTCTCTCCTCTCCTCTCTTTAGAAGGTATCTCTCTCCTCTCCTCTCTTTAGAAGGTATCTCTCTCCTCTCCTCTCTTTAGAAGGTATCTCTCTCCTCTCTTCTCTTTAGAAGGTATCTCTCTACTCTCCTCTCTTTAGAAGGTATCTCTCTCCTCTCCTCTCTTTAGAAGGTATCTCTCTACTCTCCTCTCTTTAGAAGGTATCTCTCTCCTCTCCTCTCTTTAGAAGGTATCTCTCTCCTCTCTTCTCTTTAGAAGGTATCTCTCTCCTCTCTTCTCTTTAGAAGGTATCTCTCTCCTCTCCTCTCTTTAGAAGGTATCTCTCCTCTCTTTAGAAGGTATCTCTCTCCTCTCTTCTCTTTAGAAGGTATCTCTCTCCTCTCTTCTCTTTAGAAGGTATCTCTCTTCTCTCCTCTCTTCTCTTTAGAAGGTATCTCTCTCCTCTCCTCTCTTTAGAAGGTATCTCTCTCATCTCCTCTCTTTAGAAGGTATCTCTCTACTCTCCTCTCTTTAGAAGGTATCTCTCTCCTCTCCTCTCTTTAGAAGGTATCTCTCTCCTCTCTTCTCATTAGAAGGTATCTCTCTCCTCTCTTCTCTTTAGAAGGTATCTCTCTCCTCTCCTCTCTTTAGAAGGTATCTCTCTCCTCTCCTCTCTTTAGAAGGTATCTCTCTCCTCTCTTCTCTTTAGAAGGTATCTCTCTCCTCTCCTCTCTTCTCATTAGAAGGTATCTCTCTACTCTCCTCTCTTTAGAAGGTATCCCTCTCCTCTCTTCTCTTTAGAAGGTATCTCTCTCCTCTCCTCTCTTTAGAAGGTATCTCTCTCCTCTCTTCTCTTTAGAAGGTATCTCTCTCCTCTCCTCTCTTTAGAAGGTATCTCTCTCCTCTCTTCTCATTAGAAGGTATCTCTCTCCTCTCTTCTCTTTAGAAGGTATCTCTCTCCTCTCCTCTCTTTAGAAGGTATCTCTCTCCTCTCCTCTCTTTAGAAGGTATCTCTCTCCTCTCCTCTCTTTAGAAGGTATCTCTCTCCTCTCTTCTCATTAAAAGGTATCTCTCTTCTCTCCTCTCTTTAAAAGGTATCTCTCTTCTCTTCTCTCATTAGAAGGTATCTCTCTCCTCTATTCTCTTTAGATTGTATCTCTCTCCTCTCTTCAGAAGGTATCTCTCTCCTCTCTTTAGAAGGTATCTCTCTCCTCTCCTCTCTTTAGAAGGTATCTCTCTCCTCTCTTCTCTTTAGAAGGTATCTCTCTACTCTCCTCTCTTTAGAAGGTATCTCTCTCCTCTCCTCTCTTTAGAAGGTATCTCTCTCCTCTCCTCTCTTTAGAAGGTATCTCTCTCCTCTCCTCTCTTTAGAAGGTATCTCTCTCCTCTCCTCTCTTTAGAAGGTATCTCTCTCCTCTCTTCTCTTTAGAAGGTATCTCTCTCCTCTCCTCTCTTTAGAAGGTATCTCTCTCCTCTCCTCTCTTTAGAAGGTATCTCTCTACTCTCCTCTCTTTAGAAGGTATCTCTCCTCTCCTCTCTTTAGAAGGTATCTCTCTCCTCTCTTCTCTTTAGAAGGTATCTCTCTCCTCTCTTCTCTTTAGAAGGTATCTCTCTCCTCTCCTCTCTTTAGAAGGTATCTCTCCTCTCTTTAGAAGGTATCTCTCTCCTCTCTTCTCTTTAGAAGGTATCTCTCTCCTCTCTTCTCTTTAGAAGGTATCTCTCTTCTCTCCTCTCTTCTCTTTAGAAGGTATCTCTCTCCTCTCCTCTCTTTAGAAGGTATCTCTCTCCTCTCCTCTCTTTAGAAGGTATCTCTCTACTCTCCTCTCTTTAGAAGGTATCTCTCTCCTCTCCTCTCTTTAGAAGGTATCTCTCTCCTCTCTTCTCATTAGAAGGTATCTCTCTCCTCTCTTCTCTTTAGAAGGTATCTCTCTACTCTCCTCTCTTTAGAAGGTATCTCTCTACCCTCCTCTCATTAGAAGGTATCTCTCTCCTCTCTTCTCTTTAGAAGGTATCTCTCTCCTCTCCTCTCTTTAGAAGGTATCTCTCTCCTCTCCTCTCTTTAGAAGGTATCTCTCTACTCTCCTCTCTTTAGAAGGTATCTCTCTCATCTCCTCTCTTTAGAAGGTATCTCTCTACTCTCCTCTCTTTAGAAGGTATCTCTCTACTCTCCTCTCTTTAGAAGGTATCTCTCTCCTCTCTTCTCTTTAGAAGGTATCTCTCTCCTCTCTTCTCTTTAGAAGGTATCTCTCTCCTCTCCTCTCTTTAGAAGGTATCTCTCCTCTCTTTAGAAGGTATCTCTCTCCTCTCTTCTCTTTAGAAGGTATCTCTCTTCTCTCCTCTTCTCTTTAGAAGATATCTCTCTCCTCTCTTCTCTTTAGAAGGTATCTCTCTTCTCTCCTCTCTTCTCTTTAGAAGATATCTCTCTCCTCTCCTCTCTTTAGAAGGTATCTCTCTCCTCTCCTCTCTTTAGAAGGTATCTCTCTCCTCTCCTCTCTTTAGAAGGTATCTCTCTCCTCTCCTCTCTTTAGAAGGTATCTCTCTCCTCTTTAGAAGGTATCTCTCTCCTCTCTTCTCTTTAGAAGGTATCTCTCTTCTCTCCTCTCCTCTCTTTAGAAGGTATCTCTCTCCTCTCCTCTCTTTAGAAGGTATCTCTCTCCTCTCCTCTCTTTAGAAGGTATCTCTCTCCTCTCTTTAGAAGGTATCTCTCTCCTCTCTTTAGAAGGTATCTCTCTCCTCTCTTCTCTTTAGAAGGTATCTCTCTCCTCTCCTCTCTTTAGAAGGTATCTCTCTCCTCTCCTCGTTCCTGTCCTCATCTCTCTACTCCCCTCTCCTTCTCTCCTCTCTCTTGTCCTGATATTCCCATCCCCCACTTATAATTCACTCATCTAACAGGCTTTTTACATGGATGATAATTGGACGTTCATCTCCCATTATGTGAGATTTTACTTCTGTGTTAGAGATGAATGGGATGTGAAACCACCCACGGTCGTCTATTTACTACAGCAGATAACTGAACCAATCCCTGACATCATGAAAATGGTGGTAGGCAGAGGTAGCGGTGTCTGTTATCTTTGTAAATTAGCGCGTCTGTTTTCCAAATTGCACCCTATTCCCGATAGTGAATTCCTTTTGATTACCTCTGCCATTTGGGACTACCCCGCTGTCTCATTAAGATGAGAAGGCAGGCGCGTTGTCAAAGCTGCTTCTGTAGATGAGAGGACTGGAGGATGAAACAGGAACCAATCCACTAGCTGCTCTCTCTGACAATATGCAAGGGTTCTGCATCCCAAATGGCACCCTATTCCCTATATAACATAGCCCACTATGGGTCCCTGGTCAAAAGTAGTGCAATACATGGGGAATATGGTGCCATTTGGGACACAAACAGGCTTTAGGGATTCTTATTAAGAATTCTTCCAGAGGATGTGGATTATTATCAGGGTTTGTTCGGTCAGTTCGTTTTCAGAGGACATTTAAGATCGCTTTCCAGGACACAGACTAATAAAAGGCCACTTCTTTTCTTTAATAAAAATAAAAAAGTATCCCCTTTTTCTCCCCAATTTCGTGGTATCCAATTGTTAGTAGTTACTGTCTTGTCTCATCGCTACAACTCCCGTACGGGCTCGGGAGAGACGAAGGTCGAGAGCCATGCGTCCACCGAAACACAACCCAACCAAGCCGCACTGCTTCTTAACACAGCGCGCATCCAACCCGGAAGCCAGCCGCACCAAAGTGTCGGAGGAAACACCGTGCACCTAGCGACCTGGTCAGCGTGCACTGTGCCCGGCCCGCCACAGGAGTCGGTAGTGCGCAATGAGACAAGGATATCCCTGTCGGCAAAACCCTCCCTAACCCGGACGACGCTGGGCCAAATGTGCGTCGCCCCATGGACCTCCTGGTCGCGGCCGGCTGCGACAGAGCCTGGGCTCAAACCCAGAGTCTCTGGTGGCACAGCTAGCACTGCGATGCAGTGCCTTAGACCACTGCGCCACCCGGGAGGCCCTAAAAGGCTATTTCTGGACTAGAAAGCACACTCAATGGGAACATCAAGAACTAGTCTTAGTCGGAGTCCAAGAAACCGACCCTTCAAGTCTGAATAAAATGTAAAGTGTGGATATACAGGTAGAGCTGCCTCTTCCTGAAGCCATGTCAGCGTTAAACAAAACCCATGGCAGTTTATTACAAGCTGTGAATGGATAATGAATGAATGGGTGCATCCCAAATGCCATTCTATTCCTTATAGTGCACTACAGTATGTATAAGCCCTGGTCAAAAGTAGTGCACTACATAGGGAATAGGCCATTTCTGACGCACCCACTCTTTTTTTTATTTGAAGAAGCTTCCAGCAACAATCTGTTGTAATGCATAAACCAGTGTTGTAATCATCTCACATTCAGAACTAAAAGGATTTGTCAGCAAATGTTTTTAACAAACCTCAAACAACAAATCAAACCGTCCCGTCCGTTTCCCTGCAGTAAACGTGTCCACATCAACGTGTCTCCACCCAGTGATTTACTATTGGCACTGGTCCTGATATTCCATTGCTTTCGGCCATGTAGCTGATCAACGGTTGACAGGCTAAACACACGGCTGTTTGTTTAGTTTGGAGTTTTCACGTCAGTTTTCAAACCGCTTTAGAACAGTGATAAAACGGTGCAACAATAAGGCCTTAGAATCTCTCTCCGTCTTGATTGCAGTTCAGCAGCTGCCTGATTTCTGGAGCGACTACAGAGAGAGAGAAGGGCCTTCAGACAGTGCAATTATGATTTTATTTATCACGCCCGTTTCTGCCACACACAAACAAACAAACAAACACACACACACACACACACACACACACACACACACACACACACACACACACACACACACACACACACACACACACACACACACACACACACACACACACACACACACGTCTGCTCCCTAGCTTCACCTCTGATGACTTTATAATCGTTAATAAGATTAGTGTAAGGGCAAAGCAATACGCTGATGGGTTGCAGGTGTTAGTCTCTGTGATTACATTTCCACTGAGGGATGACGTAGTGAAACAGGTACAGTATATGTCTCTGTGATTACATTTCCACTGAGGGCTGACGTAGTGAAACAGGTACAGTATATGAATGTCATTATGAACGGTGTGTTGAGTTAAAGACTGCTGTAACCAGTACATTACAACACTAATGTGTCTGAGAAATATGACAGGTAGAAAGAAACAGAAGAGTTGGGCCTTTTTAAACTAAACAACATGTAGTGCACTACTTCTGATCAGACCCCTATAGGCTCTGGTAGTGCACTACATAGGGAATAGGGTGCCATTTAGGACGCAACCCCCAGATAAACCTTTGAAGTGGAGTTAAAGCATGTTGCCCAACGACAAACAAAGAGCTCATTGTCTGAGCCCTGTCGGCTGCAGCTCACATGTAAACCAGGACAGCACAGTATTCACAGAATGCAAAACATGCAACATACGGAGAATGGGTAGCAATACCAGTCTGTACATGGAAACTCCATGTTAGAGATACGTGCCCCCAAATGACACCCTATAGTGCACTATACCCTATATAGTACAGTATAACCCTATTCCCTATAGTACAGTATATCATATTCCCTATAGTACAGCATACCCTATTCCCTATATAGTACAGTATACCCTATTCCCTATAGTACAGTATACTCTATTCCCTATAGTACAGTATACCCTATTCCCTATAGTACAGTATACCCTATTCCCTATATAGTACAGTATACCCTATTCCCTATAGTACAGTATACTCTATTCCCTATAGTACAGTATGCCCTATTCCCTGTATAGTGCAGTATACCCTATATAGTGCAGTATACCCTATATAGTACAGTATACCCTATTCCCTATAGTACAGTATACTCTATTCCCTATAGTACAGTATACCCTATTCCCTATAGTACAGTATACCCTATTCCCTATATAGTACAGTATACCCTATTCCCTATAGTACAGTATACTCTATTCCCTATAGTACAGTATGCCCAATTCCCTGTATAGTGCAGTATACCCTATTCCCTATAGTACAGTATACTCTATTCCCTATAGTACAGTATACCCTATTCCCTATAGTACAGTATACCCTATTCCCTGTATAGTGCAGTATACCCTATAGTGCACTACACCCTATTCCCTATATAGTGCAGTGTACCCTATTCCCTATATAGTCCAGCATACCCTATTCCCTATAGTACAGTATACCCTATTCCCTGTATAGTACAGTATACCCTATTCCCTATAGTACAGTATACCCTATTCCCTATAGTACAGTATACCCTATTCCCTGTATAGTACAGTATACTCTATTCCCTATAGTACAGTATACCCTATTCCCTATAGTACAGTATACTCTATTCCCTATAGTGCAGTATACCCTATTCCCTATAGTACAGTATACCCTATTCCCTATAGTACAGTATACTCTATTCCCTATAGTACAGTATACCCTATTCCCTATAGTACAGTATACCCTATTCCCTATATAGTACAGTATACTCTATTCCCTATAGTACAGTATGCCCTATTCCCTGTATAGTGCAGTATACCCTATATAGTGCAGTATACCCTATATAGTACAGTATACCCTATTCCCTATAGTACAGTATACTCTATTCCCTATAGTACAGTATACCCTATTCCCTATAGTACAGTATACCCTATTCCCTATATAGTACAGTATACCCTATTCCCTATAGTACAGTATACTCTATTCCCTATAGTACAGTATGCCCTATTCCCTGTATAGTGCAGTATACCCTATATAGTACAGTATACCCTATTCCCTATAGTACAGTATACTATATTCCCTATAGTACAGTATACCCTATTCCCTATAGTACAGTATACCCTATACCCTATATAGTACAGTATACCCTATTCCCTGTAGTGCAGTATACCCTATTCCCTGTATAGTGCAGTATACCCTATTCCCTGTATAGTGCAGTATACCCTATACCCTATAGTACACTACACCCTATTCCCTATATAGTGCAGTGTACCCTATTCCCTATATAGTCCAGCATACCCTATTCCCTATAGTACAGTATACCCTATTCCCTATAGTACAGTATACTCTATTCCCTATAGTACAGTATACCCTATTCCCTATAGTACAGTATACCCTATTCCCTGTATAGTGCAGTATACCCTATAGTGCACTACACCCTATTCCCTATATAGTGCAGTGTACCCTATTCCCTATATAGTCCAGCATACCCTATTCCCTATAGTACAGTATATCCTATTCCCTGTAGTGCAGTATACCCTATTCACTGTAGTGCACTATATCCTATTTCCTGTAGAGTGCACTATATAGGGAATAGGGTGCCATTAGGAAAGCAACAGAGATAACAAGGTATCCAGACTGGTGGTCTTTAGGTCATACAGTAAACTACAGTATTGATATGATCAGTGAGCTGTACAACAGGAAGTTACTACAGTATTGTTCTGATCAGTTACCAGTGAGCTGTACAACAGGAAGTTACTACAGTATTGTTCTGATCAGTTACCAGTGAGCTGTACAACAGGAAGTTACTACAGTATTGTTCTGATCAGTTACCAGTGAGCTGTACAACAGGAAGTTACTACAGTATTGTTCTGATCAGTTACCAGTGAGCTGTACAACAGGAAGTTACAGTAACTCAGCATCAGGTGATATTGTTCTACTGTACCAATCAGAAATGTTTGTGTTCAAATGGTCAGTAGTCGGTTTAATTGCAATTCTCCTTGTTGAATTTCTGCAGGAAATACAAAGCTATGGCCCCACATTAATAAAGGTAAATAGCTCTTAGATATCAGTTACAGAGCAAACAGAAGGCCATTAAAGTTCATTACAGGGTTGGAGGACAGGAGAACTGTGTTATTGCGCCACCCAGTGGTCAAACAACACTGGGCTTTGGGTTCTAGAAGACACATTGTCCCCCTTCACACTGAAAGGGGAATTTCACCCTGGGGGAATCTGGGCTTGTTTTCATCAGGAGGAAGGCAGGTCTGGGCTAATTCAGAAACAGAGGGAAATATTCATTAGTGCACCAAAGCAAACCGTTTCGCAACAGAATCCTTGACATCACATTGTAGATTAGAGTACTTGGAGTAACGCTTCCATTGCAAAACGTTTTGCTACGGTGTGCACTAATGAATATGACCTGTTAGCCAATCATGATGAAATCACATGTTTATCAGGTGGGCAGTGTATTTGACAAACTCAAAATGAGTCAACGGGTGTTTTAAAGAGTTTAATAACCCAATGTTTTATATATAAATAAACAAGGTCAGTTATGAACATGTGTATCCTGAGTTTGAATGAAAAGACCATATGATGGCAGCATAGAATACATGGAACATCCTTGAGTATCAGAAAAACATCCACGGAATTAGAAATTAAATCAGAATTTGTACATTTCCATTGAAGCTCTCCTATTTGGGGCATTTGCATTAATTTACAATAGCAGAAAGACTGTGGTTCTAATAGCACCTATTGACACGTATAGGAAACAGCCTGCTCACATAGAAAACATCAGACAAGCAGAGTAATTAATACAAGTGCTGTAAACAACATATCTCCCATATCGCACCCTATGCCCTCATATAGTGCACCACGCTTGACCATAGCCCTATGGGTCCCGGTCCAAAGTAGTGCAATGCATAGGGAACATAGGGTGCCATTTGGGACACGCCGTCTTGGGTTAGGAAATGAAAGCCGTATAGTCACACGTATCAAGAGAGGACTGCATCTCAGGCTTAATACTGTTGCTTTTTAAAATGTGCTGAGAAAGCACCTACTGTTGATGACGCTAGGCAGTAGCAACACAGACTTCAGGAAGTCTCCACAGAACATGACTGGCTGCCATCTTTAATATAGTACTCTAGTGGTAAAAAGACTTTACTTTCACACACACTGTCTGTGAGAAAACTAAATTGGTTTGGTCAACATTGAGTGGTTAGAAAAATATGATTATAAATGTATATTGTTTAACCAGGAAATAAAATGTACATGAAATGCCAGAAGAGACAGTTTCCATCAGCCGTTGGGTAAACAGGTTCAGACTGTCTGAGACACAGGATTAATCCCAAATGGCACCCTATTCCATATTTAGCGCACTACTTTTGACCAGACACCTACAGAGACACTATAAAGGGTATAGGGTGCTATTTGAGACAGTGTCGCTGTAGATCACAGACAGTTGACCAGGTTGTCCCTCTCCTCTATCTGTTTGTCCACTGCTAGGTCCATGGCCTCCAGGAACCTCTCCAGGGCCACTGTCGGGGTCTGGTAACAAGGAATCATAGTCAGATTGTTGTTGTATAGAAAAGCACTCTTTCCATATGAAAATACTACAGTTTAATTTAGAGAAAAATATCTTTCCATTGAATTAATGTTTATACATTTTTTTAATGTTTAAAACTGTTTGCATTCTGCGTGAAACATCTGAAAACGTCTACAAACCTTCACAAAAAGAGCATGGGCCAAAAAGGGTAGTTTCCTTAGCGCTCTGCCACTAAAACCTTTACTCTTTCTGGAAAAGTCAACAAGAGAAATAAGCACAAAACATCATTCAATTCTACTGTGATACAATCCAATGCACACACACACACTTCTCAAGGGAAGTAGCTCGGTGGCAGGTCTGAGATATGAACGGCAGCACTACGGAGGGCTGGGACTCACATGGCGATGTCCCTGAGAACCAGGCTGAGCTCTGACACCTTGCTCTCCCTGAAGCCCATGGTCTCCAGCTCAAACATGGTCAGCAGTGGCTGTCTGGGGTACACGATCTGGCACTAGACACAACGTAGAAACAGGAAAAATAACTCAGCAGTGGCTGTCTGGGGTACACGATCTGGCACTAGACACAACGTAGAAACAGGAAAAATAACTCACACATGATTTTTACCTCTGTGTATTTATTGAGGTTGAGGTTACGGTACAACACCTTTGTGGAGACCCGGTACTGAACACAAACGTGTCAGTGAAAGGACACCTCAATAACTTGTCAGAGTAACTGTATCCTTCCGGTAGAAAGTCAAACGATACGAACCCCACAGTTACAGACTGACACATTTTCCAGCACATTTCAAAGTTACGGACAACTCAGTGTTCCAAACCACCTCCATTCCCGAAGAGGTCCGACTGTATTCATTAAATACACGTTGGTGTGTTTTTACCTTCATGAGTTCCTCCAGGCAGGACAGACAGATGTTGGTGTGTTTTTACCTTCATGAGTTCCTCCAGGCAGGACAGACAGATGTTGGTGTGTTTTTACCTTCATGAGTTCCTCCAGGCAGGACAGACAGATGTTGGTGTGTTTTTACCTTCATGAGTTCCTCCAGGCAGGACAGGTAGATGTTGAAGATGCCCTCTACAGACGGAGGGCCAATGTACTGCTTGATGTCAGCTCTGTCCACAAACGCCAGGTCTATCTTCTCTGTCACGTTGGAGGTGGTCAGGATCACAACATTAGGATGCCTGGGATATACAGGAAGATCAGATGGGCTAAACTACATACACACCAACACACAAGAGGATGAAGTGGTAGAATCCCACAGCCGCTTGTAGCGATCAAGGATGTATCCCAAATGGCCCCCTATTCCCTAGATAGTGCACTAGTTTTGACCAGTAATAGGAAGTCATGTTAAACAGAGCTTTCATGAGCTGTTGCCTCTGAATCTATGGGGCTTAATGTGTGACCCACCACAGCAGATGAACTGAACATGTCTGACTGACCGCTTGATCTGGTCCAGCTGTGTGAGGACAGAGTTGACCACTCGGATGGCGTCTGAGGGTTCCGTTCCGGCCTGGGAGGCGTTCCGCGCTGCCGTCAGACTCTCCACCTGGTCATCAAACAACACAGAGTTACTCTGGGCCCTGCAGTTAAATGTGTAAGCTTTAACTGGGCCCTGCAGTTACATTTGTAGGCTTTAACTGGGCCCTGCAGTTACATTTGTAGGCTTTAACTGGGCCCTGCAGTTACATTTGTAGGCTTTAATTGGGCCCTGCAGTTACATTTGTAGGCTTTAATTGGGCCCTGCTGTTACATTTGTAGGCTTTAATTGGGCCCTGCAGTTACATTTGTAGGCTTTAATTGGGCCCTGCTGTTACATTTGTAGGCTTTAACTGGGCCCTGCAGTTAAATGTGTAGGCTTTAACTGGGCCCTGCAGTTACATTTGTAGGCTTTAATTGGGCCCTGCAGTTACATTTGTAGGCTTTAATTGGGCCCTACAGTTACATTTGTAGGCTTTAATTGGGCCCTGCAGTTACATTTGTAGGCTTTAACTGGGCCCTGCTGTTACATTTGTAGGCTTTAACTGGGCCCTGCAGTTACATTTGTAGGCTTTAACTGGGCCCTGCTGTTACATTTGTAGGCTTTAACTGGGCCCTGCAGTTACATTTGTAGGCTTTAACTGGGGCCTGGAGTTGTTCCTGACCACATGACCTGACCAGGAAAAGCTCTGAACCACTGTTGTAGGCAATTCATACTTTACCTCATCAATGAGAACAAACACCAGAGCCTGCTTGTCATCTATCAGCTGTTGAATCTTCTGGAACATCTTAGTGACCAGTTTACCACTCTGGAAGAAAGACACATTACCTGTTTACAGTCAAACAATACCAATAATCATGTATTGATGTTGATGCTGTAGAGTCTTGCTGTGGACAAATCCAATTTCCCCTTGTGGGATTAATAACGTTTATTCCAGTAAATTCTATAAGACATGAAGAGCCACCGGTACCTCAGAGAACCACTTGGAGAACAAACTGTGGCTGTTGATCTCAACAAACTGCCCATAAGAGTACCTGCAGGAAGAACAGGACAGGAAGTTCAAGTTTATACAACCCATATGGACCTCATAAGACACTGAAATACATGGATATTGCATTGATTAATAGAGAATAAAACATTAAAGTTAAAATACAAGGTAAAACCAGGACAATATGTACATTTACGTTTGGGAATACAGTACGTGGTGGAATGACTAGTGGTGGTGAAAAACATTCTACAACAAGATTCTGTCAAAGCCCTTTCCTCAGAGTGAGAGCTCTCTCTTACCGGTTCGATAGTCTGATTGACAGCTTCTGGGCCAGAGCTTTACACAAAGACGTCTTCCCTGTGCCCGGGGGTCCTAATGTGGCACAAATATACACACACAATCTGAATCATATCGTCTTCCCTGTGCCCGGGGGTCCTAATGTGGCACAAATATACACACACAATCTGAATCATATCGTCTTCCCTGTGCCCGGGGGTCCTAATGTGGCACAAATATACACACACAATCTGAATCATATCGTCTTCCCTGTGCCCGGGGGTCCTAATGTGGCCACAAATATACACACACAATCTGAATCATATCGTCTTCCCTGTGCCCGGGGGTCCTAATGTGGCACAAATATACACACACAATCTGAATCATATCGTCTTCCCTGTGCCCGGGGGTCCTAATGTGGCCACAAATATACACACACAATCTGAATCATATCGTCTTCCCTGTGCCCGGGGGTCCTAATGTGGTCACAAATATACACACACAATCTGAATCATATCGTCTTCCCTGTGCCCGGGGGTCCTAATGTGGCACAAATATACACACACAATCTGAATCATATCGTCTTCCCTGTGCCCGGGGGTCCTAATGTGGTCACAAATATACACACACAATCTGAATCATATCGCCTTTTACAGATATCACATGTGCATTATAGTTGACACATCCATATTTGAGGCATATTATATACAGCATATTGAGGATTGGAATAATCATAGGATATTATACATTAATATCAAAGTTACTACTATATTATCGTATCATAATATCAGATATATTATTATGTTCATGTGTCAAGTTAACAAGATCCTGTTACCATGAAGCAGGACAACTCGGTTCCATGAGATCAGGTTGCTGTCCACGTTTTTGTCCGAGAAGTAAATTGTGGTTGAGACGTAATCCAAGAGCTAGAGGGGGAAAGAGCAAGACAACAGGATGGAGTTAAAATAATTCTATCAATGTAGTACCACTGACATCTATCTATAACACTCCGTTAATAACACAAGGTTATTAAGGTTGATTCCCAAATGAAGCCGTATGCCCTATGTAGTGCACTACTTTTGACCAGAGCCCTATGGGGCCCATAGGGTAGGGTACCATTTGGAACGTATCCTAAATGTTTCTTACTTGTGTTTTGACCCCGCTGTCATACACCAGACTCTCCCAGATGCCATGGAACTCAGCTGAAAAACACACACATGGGAGAATCATGTATATAAATATTTTTTGAAGAAAACGTCAACCCTGGCAACCATAGAACTACATATAGAACAGTCAATTAGTAGAATCTCTGTTAACATGGGCCCGCCCACCGGCTGGTAAGAGCCAGTGATTGGCTGCAGAGAGCTCCTCCTCCTCCAGGTTCAGAGTGCTGGGCCCGTCATCATTCAGGGTGAAGATGTGGATGGACAGACTGCAGCTCTTCAGATCTATGGGCTGCAGGAGGAAAACAACCCAAACATCAGACATGTGTCTTATAGTACACTACTGTTTTTTTACCAGGGCCCACAAGGCTCAGGTCTAAAGAGGTGCACTGGATAAGGAATAGGGTGCCATTTGGGATTCATCCGGGTGGGTGTAGTTTGTGGAACGTTCCAACAGGAATCTGTTCCAAAAACTTTGTAAAGTACAAGGTTGCAAACAAACAACGCATACAAAGCAGCACGATCAAGTCACCTAGGTAACTAGCTGCCGAATAGGCATCAACTCACCACATAGCTTATTCTTAATGTTTGTCCATAGGCTACCAGAGTGAGGACAGACATTTTTCGGGAATAAACCTGTTGAGTGAAAAACTTAATGAAATAGCCCATTCACTACCCGGTATCTTATTCTGCCTCTATACAACTTTGTATGTGTTGTTTGTTGGCAACCTTGTTATTTACGAAGTTTTTGGAACAGATTCCTGTTGGAATGTTCCACAAATTATACCCACCCGACTCATCCCATGTTGCATTAACATACAGCTGAAAATGTATTATTAACGTGCCACTAAGACATACTGTATGTGCTAATGAGTTCCTACGAGACATTATTTATCTCAAGCAGCTAGAGAGAGAGGGAAAAAAGAGTGAGAACAACAGTAAATGGCATCAGGCTGTCATAGTACTTTACTTTTCTCTCAGCATCCACTATGGCCACTGATTGGACGTGTTTGATAAGGAAGTCCTCGTCAAACTCTGTCCACCTGAAGGCCCCGAACACCATGCGATGACGGTTCAGCAGGGTCAAGACGTGCATCTTCACGTCAGACCTCTTCGCAGTGCTGTAGTCAGTGTAATACGCAGACAGAGGAGAGACAGAGAGCGACAGAGGTAGGAGACAGAGCAAGAGAGACAGAGTGAGAGACAGAGGAGAGACAGTGAGGCAGAGAGCGACAGAGAGGCAGAGAGCGACAGAGAGGCAGAGAGCGACAGAGAGCAGTGTTGTTAGGGACAAGGAGAAAGAAATGGAAGCATGTCATGAATACAACTTTGAAAAGACTAACATGCTGGGGTAAATCATTACATAACGGATAGTGTCCCAAATGGCAACCGTATTCCCTATATAGTGCACTACTCTTGACAAGGGCTGATAGGGCTCACTATTTAGGGAGGGCCCTTTTCAAAAGTAGTGCACTATATAGGGAACAGGGTGCCATTTGGGACACTTTCATTCCCTAGTACTGTAATACTAGTTCAGTGTGAATAGAGCTTTTGAAGATACTCTAGCTAGTTAGAACCTGGTAGATTTGACGTGAACCTCCACATGGATGTTGTTCATGTCGTTGGGGTTCTGCTTCAGATCCCCTACCTCCATTCTGTCGCCCTCCATACCTTCAGAGATGAAAATGTATGTCAAAATTAAATCATTTTCGGTGGAAATACAATAACTCCTTGCTCAGTCTAATGTAATGTCTCGGCAGCAGTACACATGACATGTTGACATCACCAACATGCATAAGAAGTACTTATCAACTATCTGCCTTTACAACTTTACCAACAAAATAAGTATAATTAGTTAGCTAGTATGACAACAACACATTCAATGCAAAGCATCGAGCTCACAGCATTTAGCTACCTAGCTAATATTCGCTAGCTACACTAACGTTACTAGTTAAAGTCGCAGAGTGACACGCTTTATTCTGTTGCTAGATCTCACTAGCAAGGAATGTTACTAGTGTTACGTGTGTAATACAGCTATTACGATTCTTCATTTATTTTGTTAAGCTTTCATTCAAGAAGTTTACACAAAATTGCTTACCTTAGTTTTGGTACGGAATCGACTGAACGTCACTCGAATTTAGCGCGCAGTTTTGTTGAACCTGAAGTAGATGCGTTGTTGTGTGAAATGTACTTCCGGGTTATCGGGGTATGGGTCGCATTTTAGTGCAAACAATTATTAGATACAGATACCTGATTACCAGACGCTTTCGCTTAATTTAAACACAACAAACATGGGGAAGAAGCATAAAAAGCACAAGCCGGAGTGGAGAACAGTTGATGGTAAGTGAGCAAAGAAAACAATTCAAAGCCTGGCTTTGTCCCTTTTTGCTAGCCTAGCTAGCTAGCAGTTAACGTTATCCTACTTACTGGCCAGCTGACTGAATCGTTCTGCAGTGCTAGTGTTAACTTACTATTCCTCAACTTCTTTTGTAGCTTATTATTCCTCAACTTCTGTTGCTTGCTGCCATAAGCATTACCAATAAATATTATGACGGATGTGTATCAGGTCTTATCAAGATTGAGTATGCATAATATTGGCATTAACGCCAACTTATCCTGTCGTAGTGGTAGCATTGCCCTGCAGATAGATATCTGTGATGGGTAGCTAATGTTTATCGTCACTTATTACACAGAAACACACACCACGTCTTCTGCTAGGATGATGACACATCATGCTTGTTGATCTCGCACTGGGTATGACCCATCACTCAGCTAAATGTGGTCTCTGTTTTCAGACTGTGAGGACAAGCCTTTTGAGAAGCAGCTGAAGCTGGTGCTCAAAGTGGGAGGAAGTGAGATCACAGAACTCTCAGGCTCCGGCCATGACTCCAGTTACTACGACGACAGGTCAGACCATGAACGAGAGCGCCACAAGGACAAAAAGAAGAAGAAGAAGAAAAAGTCTGAGAAGGAGAAAGACAAACACGTAGATGATGAGGAGAGGAGAAGACGGAAGGTGAGTATGAGGGGAACAAGGGTCTGACCCAAATGGCACCCTATTCCCTATATAGTGCACTACTTTTGGCCAGACCAATATGGGCCTTGGTCAGAAGGTGGGCACACTATAAAGGGAATATGGTGCAACTTGGGAGTTAACCTTTCATATAAAGCATACCATATAACATGACATAAAGTGAGCTAGGTTGTCATTTAAGGACAAAAAAACAACAATAATCAATCAATGAATGTGTAATCTTTGACAGGAAGAGAAGAGGAAGAAGAGAGAGCGGGAGCAGAATGAATCAGAGGCTGCTACTGCCTCTGCCAGTGGTGTAGGCCTGCCCACTGTTGTGCCCAGTCACACTGGTGTGGCAGTCGAGCCTTTCATGCTGCCGAAGATACCAAACATTGGTATTAGTTTTGAGGTGAGAAACGTTTTTAGGGTTTTAATTACTATAGTTTCAAGTTTTATTAGTCGTATGTACAGGATACACATGGTATACAGCATCCTATGAAATGCTTACTTGCAGCAAGCTTACTTGATCCCTAGAGCCTATAATGTTTTCCTGGAGATCACATAGTCGGGAAACCTCCTGGTCCTACAGGAGATAGTGGAACTGGAGACCTCCTGGTCCTATAGGAGATAGTGGAACTGGAGACCTCCTGGTCCTATAGGAGATAGTGGAACTGGAGACCTCCTGGTCCTACAGGAGATAGTGGAACTGGAGACCTCCTGGTCCTACAGGAGATAGTGGAACTGGAGACCTCCTGGTCCTACAGGAGATAGTGAAGTAAATAATACAGTGTTTGGCAACACTGTACATTACTGCCTTTGCTACAGTCTATGACATATTATAATTACTCATTCGTACACTGTACTTGCAGCAGTAACACTAACTCTAACCATAACAGATAGGAGATCATAGGGCCATCTCCGGTAGTTTAATGAGGACCATGTCACTGACTCCTGTTGTGTCTGTCTCAGCAGCAGGAGGAGAAGAAGAGGAAGAGGGAGAGGTCTGAGATGGAGCCGGAGGTGATGGACCAGTTTCACCCCAACATCAAGGTAGAGGTGGAGCAACAAGGAGACCGGCCTGTCAGGGCTTGCAGGACAACCCCGGGTAATAATCTAGCTGTTCTCTTGTTATGTTATTACACATGTTAGTACTGATTATATGCTGGGTGGTTCCAGCCCTGAATGCTGATTGGCTGACAGTTGTGGTATATCAGACCGTATACCACGGGTATGACAAAACATTTATTTTTACTGCTCTAATTCCGTTGGTAACCAGTTTGTAATAGCAATAAGGCACCTCGGGGGTTTGTTACCACGGCTAAGAGCTGTATCCAGGCACTCCACATTGTGTCATGCTTAAGAACAGCCCTTAGCCGTGGTACATTGGTCTTATACCACACCCCCTCTGGCCTTATTGCTTAATCATAACATACATTGTACATCCATAGTAATCTGAGGTGTTAAAGGCTAATGTAAAACAGGTTGTGATTGTATGTTTGTCTCTTCCCTCAGAGAGTGAGTGCACCCCTCGACAGCAGCTCCTGGAACACTTCCTGCGCCAGCTTCAGAGGTAAGGCTCTCTGACAACATTGACCACGTTTACATGAACACCAATAACCAGTTATTATTCGGAATGCTCAAGTATTCTGTTTTTGAGTTGACACGTATAAACATATCAGTTTGTATATTGGTTATGAAAAACCAGGATAAGATGCCTGGGATATGCTGATCTTAGACGGGATACTGTGGCATGTCAACATCTTGTTGTTTTTCATGTTCTGTGCTGTCAGGTTCAGGTTCACATATCATGAGTGTTGTTTTTCATGTTCTGTGCTGTCAGGTTCAGTTTCACATATCATGAGTGTTGTTTTTCATGTTCTGTGCTGTCAGGTTCAGTTTCACATATCATGAGTGTTGTTTTTCACGTTCTGTGCTGTCAGGCTCAGTTTCACATATCATGAGTGTTGTTTTTCACGTTCTGTGCTGTCAGGTTCGGTTTCACATATCATGAGTGTTGTTTTTCACGTTCTGTGCTGTCAGGTTCAGTTTCACATATCATGAGTGTTGTTTTTCACGTTCTGTGCTGTCAGGTTCAGTTTCACATATCATGAGTGTTGTTTTTCACGTTCTGTGCTGTCAGGTTCAGTTTCACATATCATGAGTGTTGTTTTTCATGTTCTGTGCTGTCAGGTTCAGTTTCACATATCATGAGTGTTGTGTGATGATGTTTTCATCAAACAATTCACTTCAGAATGTGGGCTACCTGTGCAGTTCCATCCACCATAATAAATCATTTAGCTGGGTCTCCATACTGGACCATATAGCCTACTGGCTACTTTCACCCCCAATTTAGACACGTTTCTGCTTATAATTTCCGACATTTGGTAGGCCATATTATAATTTCCTACATTTTGGTAGGCCATATTATAATTTCCTACATTTGGTAGGCCATATTATAATTTCCTACATTTTGGTAGGCCATATTATAATTTCCGACATTTTGGTAGGCCATATTATAATTTCCGACATTTGGTCGGCCATATTATAATTTCCGACATTTGGTCGGCCATATTATAATTTCCTACATTTTGGTAGGCCATATTATAATTTCCGACATTTTGGTAGGCCATATTATAATTTCCGACATTTGGTAGGCCATATTATAATTTCCGACATTTGGTCGGCCATATTATAATTTCCTACATTTTGGTCGGCCATATTATAATTTCCGACATTTTGGTAGGCCATATTATAATTTCCGACATTTTGGTAGGCCATTTGTCAACTATAGTTAGATACATGCAGCTTGTCTTCTGCCATGTCTTGTTTCCCCAGGAGACTAAATAAAGTAGTGCTCACCAGAATGTCTTACATTGATAGAAGGAATGCATCAGTAATCTAGTTAACACCGGTAACATTGTCTGTTTCGTTGTTGGTCTGCGTTTAGGGACCAGGGAGAAAACGCAATAACTCCAAAACACTGGAAAGATTGGTCCTGTGCAAAATGTCCAAATGTCGTCCGTTTGACCGGTTTTAAGGAAATGAAAAGCTGAGAAAACGATGAAACATTGCTTATAAGTCTTCCATCTGAGTCAGAGGGGTTAAATGCAGAAGACACATTTCAGTTGAATGCATTCAGTTGTACAACTGACTAGGTATCCCCATTTCCCTTTCATCTTAGGTGCTTATTTTAGGGGGTTGAAATAGTCTGCTTGCATAACCGTGTCAAATATTACACGCACATTCACATTTTCTCAAGAGATGCTGAAATAATTAAATTATATTTCTCCACTCTTGTTCCCGAGACAAAATTAACATTTGTTTTATAATTTTACTTTAAAAAAATGCATATTTCTGCAGGAGTTAATATTATATTACTCTACATGTGAGAAGTTATAAGCCGTCAGTCAGTGTCCAGATTTCAGTTACTGTTCCATTTAACCCATATGAACTTAAATGAGGAATATTCTGTTTATTCATGGCCACAGTGATACTCGTGAGCGAGATATCAAAGGTGCATGTAAACAGCTTACCCCGAATAAGACCTTAAGTGGGATATGAGCTACTATCCGGACTACTGTGCGCATGTAAATGTGTTCAGTGACAGATCCACGAACATCTCTGGATGATGCCTGTTGGTGACATGAAAGTCAGGTCAGTCAGTACTAAGAATTCTGTTTGTCTTTCCAGGAAGGATGCCCATGGGTTCTTCACGTTCCCAGTGACGGACGCCATCGCTCCAGGTTACTCTAAGAATTCTGTTTGTCTTTCCAGGAAGGATGCCCATGGTTTCTTCACTTTCCCAGTGACAGACCCCATCGCTCCAGGTTACTCTAAGAATTCTGTTTGTTTTTCCAGGAAGGATGCCCATGGTTTCTTCACGTTCCCAGTGACGGACGCCATCGCTCCAGGTTACTCTGTGATAATCAAACACCCCATGGATTTCAGCACCATGAACGACAAGATCACAGACAACGAGTACAAAACCGTCACAGAGTTCAAGGTGAGGTGATGCTACAAGCGACCACATGGCGATCTGTCCATCACAGATCACAGGAACTGTCATGATTAGAATTTTGGGATGTACCTCAATACGTCTTTCAGTGATTCCTCACCTCTTTCTCAACTGTATTGGAGGAGAAAGTCCAACGTTCCTCCCCTTGAGCATTTTGAGAAGGTGACAAGGATAGAAGATACAAGGAATCAGGGAAAGATGAATTGTGAAAGAGCCTTGATGTTATCACGTTGATATAACTTGTGAAAATGAATGTGTGTGCTGTACATAATGGTTACATTCATAACATTGATAGTGTTTTCAAAGGAGGATATTTATTTGCTTCAATTAAACAAACATTTGTGTTGAAGTATTTGTATCAGTTTTATATTTGTAATTGAGTGACGGGGAGCTTGTTGTTGTAAAGCGGTTGCTTCCTCTGTTGCAGGCGGACTTCAAGCTGATGTGTGATAACGCCATGGTGTATAACCGTCCAGAGACCGTTTACTACAAGGCTGCCAAGAAACTTCTGCACACTGGCTTCAAGATGATGAGCAAAGTAATGAGTAGTGTCTCTACGAGGAGTGGATAGAGGTGTCATTGTCAGTGTATGATGTGTTGTGCATGTTGATGTTCATAACCCATCCATGTCATGTATTTCCCTTTCCTGTGACAGATGTCTTCGCTGGTGGAGTCCTGTTTCCCCTTGTCTTGTCCTTTTCTGTTCTCTCTGTCATTTCACATGTTGGTCATTCTTCTTCCTCTCTGGCTTTGTGAAACAGATTTGCCTCTGTGTGGTTTTACTTCAAACAGACACACCACACTGTAACGTCCTTGTATATTTCTTTATTGGAGCATTCAGGAGACTGTAGAACAACTAAGCAGATAGAAGGCAGACGTGTGACTCAAGATGTTTGATCAATGTTTTCCCTCCTAACAATCATCACCATCGTAGTTAGACTCACCACCACCATCCCACCAGCCATCCCACCAGCCATCCCATCCTGACATCCCATTCCTTCACCATCCCACCAGCCATCCCATCCTGACATCCCATCCCACCAGCCATCCCATCCAGACATCCCATTCCACTACCATCCCACCAGCCATCCCATCCTGCAATCCCACCAGCCATCCCATCCCACCACCATCCCACCAGACAATCCCATCCCACCAGCCATCCCACCACCATCCAATACCACCAGTCATCCTACCAGCCATCCCATCCCACCAGCCATCCCATCCCACCAGCCATCCCATCCCACCAGCCATCCCATCCTGCAATCCCACCAGCCATCCCATCCCACCGCATCCCACCACCATCCCACCAGACAATCCCATCCCACCAGCCATCCCACCACCATCCAATACCACCAGTCATCCTACCAGCCATCCCATCCCACCAGCCATCCCATCCCACCAGCCATCCCATCCCACCAGCCATCCCATCCTCCCATCCCATCCTGCCATCCCACCAGCCATCCCATCCCACCAGCCATTCCATCCCATCAGCCATCCCACCAGCTATCCCACCACCATCCAATCCCACCAGTCATCCTACCACCCATCCCATCCTGCAATCCAGCCATCCCATCCATCCCATCCCACCAGCCATTCCATCCCACCAGCCATCCCATCCCACCAGCCATCCTATCACTCTCTGGCTGAGTTGTGGCAGATGGAGTATAAAGCAATTCCCTTTGGTTCTCTTTCTCTCCCTGTGGTTCTCTTTCTCTCCCTGTGGTTCTCTCTCTCTCTCTGGCTCTTTTTCTGTGGCTCTGCTCTGTTTACAGGAGCGGCTGTTAGCACTGAAGCGCAGCATGTCTTTCATGCAGGACATGGATTTCTCTCAGCAGGCGGCCATTTTAGGGGACGAGGACTTGGCGTCTGAGGAGCCCCCTCCGGAGGTCCTCCCCATGCCCGTGGAGTCGGCGTCGGCCAAGAAATCCAAGAAGCAGCCCAAAGACATCAAAGATATGAAGGAAGTCATCAGGTAGAATGGAATGGCCTACTCTCTAGTCCAGTGTCTTGACTTCCGTAGATGTTGGTCTCATGCATCATGTACTTCATTCCCTTCTGTTATCCCAGGCTTGGTACAATGTGATGGATGAGACCCATAAACCACTGCTGTATGGTGCTCATTGTAGGACTCATGTATCCTACATGTTCCATCCAACATGCTACATAACCATGAACTGTAGAGTAACAGTGTGTATCTCTGTGGGCCCGGTCATTAGGCAGGATTAGGCAGCCGCCTATGAGTTTAGCTCTGAGCTAAACTGACCAAGACGCATTTCCAACAATACATAAAACCTCACATAATTCTGCCCAAAAACAATGACATTTTCTCAGTCAGTGGCATAAGGGCTTTTTCAGTGAGAGCTGATGCCGCCCTATGATAAGCAGTGCCCACTTTGTCAAAGGAAGAGACTCAAAATATTTCTCTTGTCCATTCCCAGCATGCCTCTCCAGGGTGCTGTGGGAGAGACGCATCGTTGCGGCGCACCACCAACATTCCGTCAATAACATCATCTACCACCATGTAACAGATACAGGTAGAAAGAGTAGGTGTCCTTTTCTGTAGCCTTACAGGCTGGAGACAAAATGGATGACAATGTAATGAGATGGAAACGTTTTATATCGTGCAGGTTTCTCCCATCAAATAGCCTAAATGGTGCCTAATCAAAATAAAAAAGTGCTGACATGCTAACAAACATGGACAGGGTAAGTTAAAAAAACAGGTCAGGGCAAAGTAAAATGGACAATCAGGCTACTCACAACTTTTGTCCAGGAGTTTCATCCCGTGGGCTAAATTGTCATGATCAGTGGTTTCAAGTTTGTATCCATCAATTTTTTACGAGCTGATCATAGCGAAAACATTAAATACTTCTGCATTTCCCGCTGTGTAAACACATTGCAAATAGGCTCAGGATAACTCCTTCTGATGAAGTTGGGTAGCTGATATTCAGAGCTTAAAGAGACAAATTGATTAGTGACAGGAATCGGGATGAATAAAGCCACTATACCTCAGTAAGCACGGACCGACGCTGACGTCTTGTTTTGATTTAGCCTTGATTTACACGGACGTTGTGTTCTAGTCCAATCCGGATCAACTCTGAACCCATCATACACTTCTATGTTTGTTTCAGATTTTGTCCGGTCTGGACTAGCCTTGATCTTGTCAACATAATTTTGCTTACTGAGACTATTCTTGTAGGGGCGGCATTTTTTTGTCTCGCCTAGGGTGGCAGAACGTGGTCCCAGGAGTTAGCTGTATTAACCAGTGATCTGTGGAGTAACATTGTGCATCTCTGTGGTCCCAGCTGTTACCTGTATGAGCCAGAGGGGAACGCCTGCAGCCTGACTGACAGCACAGCGGAGGAACACGTTCTGGCCCTGGTGGAGCACGCTGCAGATGAAGCACACGACCGCATCAACCGATACATGCCCAACTCCAAGGTATGTATATATATAGTACCAGTCAAATGTTTGGACACACTTACTCATTCCAGGGTTTTTCTTTATTTTTTTACTATTTTCTACATTGTAGAATAATAGTGAAGACATCAAAACTATAAAATAACACATATGGAATCATGTATTAACCAAAAAAGTGTTAAACAAATTGATATTCTTCAAATAGCCACCCTTTACCTTGATGACAGATTTGCACACTCTTGGCATTCTCTCAACCAGCTTTACCTGGAATAAGCATGAAGGAGTTGAAGGAGTTCCCATATGCTGAGCACTTGTTGGCTGCTTTTCCTTCACTCTGCGGTCCGACTCATCCCAAACCATCTCAATTTAGTTGAGGTCGGGTGATTGTGGAGGTCAGGTCATCTGATGCAGCACTCCATCACTCTCCTTCTTGGTAAAATAGCCCTTACACAGCCTGGAGGTGTGTTGGGTCATTGTCCTGTTGAAAAACAAATGATAGCCCAAAACCAGATGGGATGGCGTATCACTGCAGAATGCTGTGGTAGCCATGCTGGTTAAGTGTGCCTTGAATTCTAAATAAATCACAGTGTCACCAGAAAAGCACACCCACACCATAACACCTCCTCCTCTATGTTTCACGGTGGGCAATACACATGCTGAAGTCATCAGTTCACCCACACGGCGTCTCACAAAGACAGAGCGGTCGGAACCAAAAATCTCCAATTTGGACTCTAGACCAAAGGCCAAATTTCCACCGGTCTAATGTCCATTGCTCGTGTTTCTTGGCCCAAGCAAGTCTCTTCTTCTTATTGGTGTCCTCTAGTAGTGGTTTCTTTGCAGAAATTCAACCATGAAGGCCTGATTCACACAGTCTCCTCTGAACAGTTGATGTTGAGATGTGTCTGTTACTTGAACTCTGTGAAGCATTTATTTGGGCTGCAATTTCTGATGCTGGTAACTCTAGTGAAGTTATCCTCTGCAGCAGAGGTAACTCTGGGTCTTGCTTTTCTGTGGCGGTCCTCATTAGAGCCAGTTTCATCACAACGCTTGATGGTTTTTGCGACTTCACTTGAAGAAACTTTCAAAGTTCTTTACATTTTCCGTATTGATTGACCTTCATGTCTTAAAGTAATGATGGACTGTCGTTTCTATTTGCTTATTTGAGCTGTTCTTGCCTTAATATGGACTTGGTCTGTTACTAAATAGGGATATCTTCTGTATAGCCCCCCCACCTTGTCACAACACAACTGATTGGCTCAAACATATTAAGAAGGAAAGAAATTCCACAAATGAACTTTTAAGAAGGCACACCTGTTAATTGAAATACATTCCAGGTGACTACCTCATGAAGCTGGTTGAGAGAATGCCAAGGGTGTGCAAAACTGTCAAGGCAAAGGGTGGCTATTTGAAAAATCTCAAATATAAAATATATGTTGATTTTGTTTAACACTTTTTTTGGTTATTACATGATTCCAAATGTGTTATTTCATAGTTTTGATGTTTTCACTATTATTCTACAATATATAAAATAGTACAAATTAAGAAAAATCCTTGAATGAGTAGGTGTTCTATAACTTTTGACCGGTAGTGTATACATTACCAGTCAAAAGTTTCTTCAAGTGGGTTTTTCTTTGTTTTTACTGTTTTCTACATTGTAGAATAATACTGAAGATATCAAAACTATGAAATAACACGTATGGAATCATGTAGTAACCAAAAAAGTGTTAAATGAAAATGAACACTGTATATAATGATCAGCTGCTATATGCCCAAGTCCAAGGTACTGTACTCAATACAACAGTGTCTGTTTTAATCAGATATGACTGCTAGCCTAGAGGTTAGAGAAGCGGAGGGTTGCTGGTTCGAATCCCTGGCTTTGAGTCAGGTTTAATAGATGGATATTTAAAGTGGATGCCAGGATTGATCTATGTTTAGTTATCTCGGTGACCACATGGTTCTACTGTCCCTGTGACCACATGGTTCTACTGTCCCTGTGACCACATGGTTCTAGTGTCCCGGTGACCACATGGTTCTAGTGTCCCGGTGACCACATGGTTCTAGTGTCCCGGTGACCACATGGTTCTACTGTCCCTGTGACCACATGGTTCTACTGTCCCGGTGACCACATGGTTCTAGTGTCCCTGTGACCACATGGTTCTAGTGTCTCGGTGACCACATGGTTCTTGTGTCCCGGTGACCACATGGTTCTAGTGTCCCGGTGACCACATGGTTCTAGTGTCCCTGTGACCACATGGTTCTAGTGTCCCTGTGACCACATGGTTCTAGTGTCCCGGTGACCACATGGTTCTAGTGTCCCGGTGACCACATGGTTCTTGTGTCCCGGTGACCACATGGTTCTAGTGTCCCTGTGACCACATGGTTCTAGTGTCCCGGTGACCACATGGTTCTAGTGTCCCGGTGACCACATGGTTCTAGTGTCCCGGTGACCACATGGTTCTAGTGTCCCGGTGACCACATGGTTCTAGTGTCCCGGTGACCACATGGTTCTAGTGTCCCTGTGACCACATGGTTCTAGTGTCCCGGTGACCACATGGTTCTAGTGTCCCTGTGACCACATGGTTCTAGTGTCTCGGTGACCACATGGTTCTTGTGTCCCGGTGACCACATGGTTCTTGTGTCCCGGTGACCACATGGTTCTAGTGTCTCGGTGACCACATGGTTCTAGTGTCCCTGTGACCACATGGTTCTAGTGTCCCTGTGACCACATGGTTCTAGTGTCCCGGTGACCACATGGTTCTAGTGTCCCTGTGACCACATGGTTCTAGTGTCCCGGTGACCACATGGTTCTAGTGTCCCGGTGACCACATGGTTCTAGTGTCCCGGTGACCACATGGTTCTAGTGTCCCGGTGACCACATGGTTCTAGTGTCCCGGTGACCACATGGTTCTAGTGTCCCGGTGACCACATGGTTCTAGTGTCCCTGTGACCACATGGTTCTAGTGTCCCTGTGACCACATGGTTCTAGTGTCCCTGTGACCACATGGTTCTAGTGTCCCTGTGACCACATGGTTCTAGTGTCCCGGTGACCACATGGTTCTAGTGTCCCTGTGACCACATGGTTCTAGTGTCCCGGTGACCACATGGTTCTAGTGTCCCTGTGACCACATGGTTCTAGTGTCCCTGTGACCACATGGTTCTAGTGTCCCGGTGACCACATGGTTCTAGTGTCCCTGTGACCACATGGTTCTAGTGTCCCGGTGACCACGTGGTTCTAGTGTCCCGGTGACCACGTGGTTCTAGTGTCCCGGTGACCACGTGGTTCTAGTGTCCCTGTGACCACGTGGTTCTAGTGTCCCTGTGACCACGTGGTTCTAGTGTCCCTGTGACCACGTGGTTCTAGTGTCCCTGTGACCACGTGGTTCTAGTGTCCCTGTGACCACGTGGTTCTAGTGTCCCGGTGACCACGTGGTTCTAGTGTCCCTGTGACCACGTGGTTCTAGTGTCCCGGTGACCACGTGGTTCTAGTGTCCCTGTGACCACGTGGTTCTAGTGTCCCGGTGACCACGTGGTTCTAGTGTCCCTGTGACCACGTGGTTCTAGTGTCCCTGTGACCACGTGGTTCTAGTATCCCTGTGACCACGTGGTTCTAGTGTCCCTGTGACCACGTGGTTCTAGTGTCCCTGTGACCACGTGGTTCTAGTGTCCCTGTGACCACGTGGTTCTAGTGTCCCTGTGACCACGTGGTTCTAGTGTCCCTGTGACCACGTGGTTCTAGTGTCCCTGTGACCACGTGGTTCTAGTGTCCCTGTGACCACGTGGTTCTAGTGTCCCTGTGACCACGTGGTTCTAGTGTCCCTGTGACCACGTGGTTCTAGTGTCCCGGTGACCACGTGGTTCTAGTGTCCCGGTGACCACGTGGTTCTTGTGTCCCGGTGACCACGTGGTTCTAGTGTCCCTGTGACCACGTGGTTCTAGTGTCCCGGTGACCACGTGGTTCTAGTGTCCCGGTGACCACGTGGTTCTAGTGTCCCGGTGACCACGTGGTTCTAGTGTCCCTGTGACCACGTGGTTCTAGTGTCCCGGTGACCACGTGGTTCTAGTGTCCCGGTGACCACGTGGTTCTAGTGTCCCGGTGACCACGTGGTTCTAGTGTCCCTGTGACCACGTGGTTCTAGTGTCCCTGTGACCACGTGGTTCTAGTGTCCCGGTGACCACGTGGTTCTAGTGTCCCGGTGACCACGTGGTTCTAGTGTCCCGGTGACCACGTGGTTCTAGTGTCCCGGTGACCACGTGGTTCTAGTGTCCCGGTGACCACGTGGTTCTAGTGTCCCTGTGACCACGTGGTTCTAGTGTCCCTGTGACCACGTGGTTCTAGTGTCCCTGTGACCACGTGGTTCTAGTGTCCCTGTGACCACGTGGTTCTAGTGTCCCTGTGACCACGTGGTTCTAGTGTCCCTGTGACCACGTGGTTCTAGTGTCCCTGTGACCACGTGGTTCTAGTGTCCCTGTGACCACGTGGTTCTAGTGTCCCTGTGACCACGTGGTTCTAGTGTCCCTGTGACCACGTGGTTCTAGTGTCCCTGTGACCACGTGGTTCTAGTGTCTCGGTGACCACGTGGTTCTAGTGTCTCGGTGACCACGTGGTTCTAGTGTCTCGGTGACCACGTGGTTCTTGTGTCCCGGTGACCACGTGGTTCTAGTGTCCCGGTGACCACGTGGTTCTAGTGTCCCTGTGACCACGTGGTTCTAGTGTCCCGGTGACCACGTGGTTCTAGTGTCCCGGTGACCACGTGGTTCTAGTGTCCCGGTGACCACGTGGTTCTAGTGTCCCTGTGACCACGTGGTTCTAGTGTCCCTGTGACCACGTGGTTCTTGTGTCCCGGCGACCACGTGGTTCTAGTGTCCCTGTGACCACGTGGTTCTAGTGTCCCGGTGACCACGTGGTTCTAGTGTCCCTGTGACCACGTGGTTCTAGTGTCCCTGTGACCACGTGGTTCTAGTGTCCCGGTGACCACGTGGTTCTAGTGTCCCGGTGACCACGTGGTTCTAGTGTCCCGGTGACCACGTGGTTCTAGTGTCCCGGTGACCACGTGGTTCTAGTGTCCCTGTGACCACGTGGTTCTAGTGTCCCTGTGACCACGTGGTTCTAGTGTCCCTGTGACCACGTGGTTCTAGTGTCCCTGTGACCACGTGGTTCTAGTGTCCCTGTGACCACGTGGTTCTAGTGTCCCTGTGACCACGTGGTTCTAGTGTCCCTGTGACCACGTGGTTCTAGTGTCCCGGTGACCACGTGGTTCTAGTGTCCCGGTGACCACGTGGTTCTAGTGTCTCGGTGACCACGTGGTTCTTGTGTCTCGGTGACCACGTGGTTCTAGTGTCCCTGTGACCACGTGGTTCTAGTGTCCCGGTGACCACGTGGTTCTAGTGTCCCTGTGACCACATGGTTCTAGTGTCCCGGTGACCACATGGTTCTAGTGTCCCGGTGACCACATGGTTCTAGTGTCCCGGTGACCACATGGTTCTAGTGTCCCTGTGACCACATGGTTCTAGTGTCCCGGTGACCACGTGGTTCTTGTGTCCCGGTGACCACGTGGTTCTAGTGTCCCTGTGACCACGTGGTTCTAGTGTCCCGGTGACCACGTGGTTCTAGTGTCCCTGTGACCACGTGGTTCTAGTGTCCCTGTGACCACGTGGTTCTAGTGTCCCTGTGACCACGTGGTTCTAGTGTCCCTGTGACCACGTGGTTCTAGTGTCCCTGTGACCACGTGGTTCTAGTGTCCCTGTGACCACGTGGTTCTAGTGTCCCTGTGACCACGTGGTTCTAGTGTCCCTGTGACCACGTGGTTCTAGTGTCCCGGTGACCACGTGGTTCTAGTGTCCCTGTGACCACGTGGTTCTAGTGTCCCTGTGACCACGTGGTTCTAGTGTCCCTGTGACCACGTGGTTCTAGTGTCCCTGTGACCACGTGGTTCTAGTGTCCCTGTGACCACGTGGTTCTAGTGTCCCGGTGACCACGTGGTTCTAGTGTCCCGGTGACCACGTGGTTCTTGTGTCCCGGTGACCACGTGGTTCTAGTGTCCCGGTGACCACGTGGTTCTAGTGTCCCGGTGACCACGTGGTTCTAGTGTCCCGGTGACCACGTGGTTCTAGTGTCCCTGTGACCACGTGGTTCTAGTGTCCCTGTGACCACGTGGTTCTAGTGTCCCTGTGACCACGTGGTTCTAGTGTCCCTGTGACCACGTGGTTCTAGTGTCCCTGTGACCACGTGGTTCTAGTGTCCCGGTGACCACGTGGTTCTAGTGTCCCGGTGACCACGTGGTTCTAGTGTCCCTGTGACCACGTGGTTCTAGTGTCCCGGTGACCACGTGGTTCTAGTGTCCCGGTGACCACGTGGTTCTAGTGTCCCGGTGACCACGTGGTTCTAGTGTCCCGGTGACCACGTGGTTCTAGTGTCCCTGTGACCACGTGGTTCTAGTGTCCCTGTGACCACGTGGTTCTAGTGTCCCTGTGACCACGTGGTTCTAGTGTCCCTGTGACCACGTGGTTCTAGTGTCCCTGTGACCACGTGGTTCTAGTGTCCCTGTGACCACGTGGTTCTAGTGTCCCTGTGACCACGTGGTTCTAGTGTCCCTGTGACCACGTGGTTCTAGTGTCCCTGTGACCACGTGGTTCTAGTGTCCCTGTGACCACGTGGTTCTAGTGTCCCTGTGACCACGTGGTTCTAGTGTCCCTGTGACCACGTGGTTCTAGTGTCCCGGTGACCACGTGGTTCTAGTGTCCCTGTGACCACGTGGTTCTAGTGTCCCTGTGACCACGTGGTTCTAGTGTCCCGGTGACCACGTGGTTCTAGTGTCCCTGTGACCACGTGGTTCTAGTGTCCCGGTGACCACGTGGTTCTAGTGTCCCTGTGACCACGTGGTTCTAGTGTCCCGGTGACCACGTGGTTCTAGTGTCCCTGTGACCACGTGGTTCTAGTGTCCCTGTGACCACGTGGTTCTAGTGTCCCTGTGACCACGTGGTTCTAGTGTCCCTGTGACCACGTGGTTCTAGTGTCCCTGTGACCACGTGGTTCTAGTGTCCCGGTGACCACGTGGTTCTAGTGTCCCGGTGACCACGTGGTTCTAGTGTCCCGGTGACCACGTGGTTCTAGTGTCCCGGTGACCACGTGGTTCTAGTGTCCCGGTGACCACGTGGTTCTAGTGTCCCTGTGACCACGTGGTTCAAGTGTCCCTGTGACCACGTGGTTCTAGTGTCCCTGTGACCACGTGGTTCTAGTGTCCCTGTGACCACGTGGTTCTAGTGTCCCTGTGACCACGTGGTTCTAGTGTCCCTGTGACCACGTGGTTCTAGTGTCCCTGTGACCACGTGGTTCTAGTGTCTCGGTGACCACGTGGTTCTAGTGTCTCGGTGACCACGTGGTTCTTGTGTCCCGGTGACCACGTGGTTTTAGTGTCCCTGTGACCACGTGGTTCTAGTGTCCCTGTGACCACGTGGTTCTAGTGTCTCTGTGACCACGTGGTTCTTGTGTCTCTGTGACCACGTGGTTCTTGTGTCTCTGTGACCACGTGGTTCTAGTGTCCCTGTGACCACGTGGTTCTTGTGTCCCTGTGACCACGTGGTTCTTGTGTCCCTGTGACCACGTGGTTCTTGTGTCCCTGTGACCACGTGGTTCTTGTGTCCCTGTGACCACGTGGTTCTTGTGTCCCTGTGACCACGTGGTTCTTGTGTCCCTGTGACCACGTGGTTCTTGTGTCCCTGTGACCACGTGGTTCTAGTGTCCCTGTGACCACGTGGTTCTTGTGTCCCTGTGACCACGTGGTTCTAGTGTCCCTGTGACCACGTGGTTCTTGTGTCCCTGTGACCACGTGGTTCTAGTGTCCCTGTGACCACGTGGTTCTAGTGTCCCGGTGACCACGTGGTTCTAGTGTCCCGGTGACCACGTGGTTCTAGTGTCCCTGTGACCACGTGGTTCTTGTGTCTCTGTGACCACGTGGTTCTAGTGTCCCTGTGACCACGTGGTTCTTGTGTCCCTGTGACCACGTGGTTCTTGTGTCCCTGTGACCACGTGGTTCTTGTGTCCCTGTGACCACGTGGTTCTTGTGTCCCTGTGACCACGTGGTTCTTGTGTCCCTGTGACCACGTGGTTCTTGTGTCCCTGTGACCACGTGGTTCTAGTGTCCCTGTGACCACGTGGTTCTTGTGTCCCTGTGACCACGTGGTTCTAGTGTCCCTGTGACCACGTGGTTCTTGTGTCCCTGTGACCACGTGGTTCTAGTGTCCCTGTGACCACGTGGTTCTAGTGTCCCGGTGACCACGTGGTTCTAGTGTCCCTGTGACCACGTGGTTCTAGTGTCCCTGTGACCACGTGGTTCTTGTGTCTCTGTGACCACGTGGTTCTTGTGTCTCTGTGACCACGTGGTTCTTGTGTCTCTGTGACCACGTGGTTCTTGTGTCCCTGTGACCACGTGGTTCTAGTGTCCCTGTGACCACGTGGTTCTTGTGTCCCTGTGACCACGTGGTTCTTGTGTCCCTGTGACCACGTGGTTCTTGTGTCCCTGTGACCACGTGGTTCTAGTGTCCCTGTGACCACGTGGTTCTAGTGTCCCTGTGACCACGTGGTTCTAGTGTCTCGGTGACCACGTGGTTCTAGTGTCTCGGTGACCACGTGGTTCTTGTGTCCCGGTGACCACGTGGTTTTAGTGTCCCTGTGACCACGTGGTTCTAGTGTCCCTGTGACCACGTGGTTCTAGTGTCCCTGTGACCACGTGGTTCTTGTGTCTCTGTGACCACGTGGTTCTTGTGTCTCTGTGACCACGTGGTTCTAGTGTCCCTGTGACCACGTGGTTCTTGTGTCCCTGTGACCACGTGGTTCTTGTGTCCCTGTGACCACGTGGTTCTTGTGTCCCTGTGACCACGTGGTTCTTGTGTCCCTGTGACCACGTGGTTCTTGTGTCCCTGTGACCACGTGGTTCTAGTGTCCCTGTGACCACGTGGTTCTTGTGTCCCTGTGACCACGTGGTTCTAGTGTCCCTGTGACCACGTGGTTCTTGTGTCCCTGTGACCACGTGGTTCTAGTGTCCCTGTGACCACGTGGTTCTAGTGTCCCGGTGACCACGTGGTTCTAGTGTCCCTGTGACCACGTGGTTCTAGTGTCCCTGTGACCACGTGGTTCTTGTGTCTCTGTGACCACGTGGTTCTTGTGTCTCTGTGACCACGTGGTTCTTGTGTCCCTGTGACCACGTGGTTCTAGTGTCCCTGTGACCACGTGGTTCTTGTGTCCCTGTGACCACGTGGTTCTTGTGTCCCTGTGACCACGTGGTTCTTGTGTCCCTGTGACCACGTGGTTCTTGTGTCCCTGTGACCACGTGGTTCTTGTGTCCCTGTGACCACGTGGTTCTTGTGTCCCTGTGACCACGTGGTTCTAGTGTCCCTGTGACCACGTGGTTCTTGTGTCCCTGTGACCACGTGGTTCTAGTGTCCCTGTGACCACGTGGTTCTTGTGTCCCTGTGACCACGTGGTTCTAGTGTCCCTGTGACCACGTGGTTCTAGTGTCCCGGTGACCACGTGGTTCTAGTGTCCCTGTGACCACGTGGTTCTAGTGTCCCTGTGACCACGTGGTTCTTGTGTCTCTGTGACCACGTGGTTCTTGTGTCTCTGTGACCACGTGGTTCTTGTGTCTCTGTGACCACGTGGTTCTAGTGTCCCTGTGACCACGTGGTTCTAGTGTCCCTGTGACCACGTGGTTCTAGTGTCCCTGTGACCACGTGGTTCTAGTGTCTCGGTGACCACGTGGTTCTAGTGTCTCGGTGACCACGTGGTTCTTGTGTCCCTGTGACCACGTGGTTCTTGTGTCCCTGTGACCACGTGGTTCTAGTGTCCCTGTGACCACGTGGTTCTTGTGTCCCTGTGACCACACTGTTCTTGTGTCCCTGTGACCACACGGTTCTTGTGTCCCTGTGACCACACGGTTCTAGTGTCCCTGTGACCACATGGTTCTTGTGTCCCTGTGACCACATGGTTCTAGTGTCCCTGTGACCACATGGTTCTAGTGTCCCTGTGACCACATGGTTCTTGTGTCCCTGTGACCACGTGGTTCTAGTGTCCCTGTGACCACGTGGTTCTTGTGTCCCTGTGACCACGTGGTTCTAGTGTCCCTGTGACCACGTGGTTCTTGTGTCCCTGTGACCACGTGGTTCTAGTGTCCCTGTGACCACGTGGTTCTAGTGTCCCGGTGACCACGTGGTTCTAGTGTCCCGGTGACCACGTGGTTCTAGTGTCCCTGTGACCACGTGGTTCTAGTGTCCCTGTGACCACGTGGTTCTAGTGTCCCTGTGACCACGTGGTTCTAGTGTCCCGGTGACCACGTGGTTCTAGTGTCCCTGTGACCACGTGGTTCTAGTGTCCCTGTGACCACGTGGTTCTAGTGTCCCGGTGACCACGTGGTTCTAGTGTCCCGGTGACCACGTGGTTCTAGTGTCCCGGTGACCACGTGGTTCTAGTGTCCCTGTGACCACGTGGTTCTAGTGTCCCTGTGACCACGTGGTTCTAGTGTCCCTGTGACCACGTGGTTCTAGTGTCCCTGTGACCACGTGGTTCTAGTGTCCCTGTGACCACGTGGTTCTAGTGTCCCTGTGACCACGTGGTTCTAGTGTCCCTGTGACCACGTGGTTCTAGTGTCCCGGTGACCACGTGGTTCTAGTGTCCCGGTGACCACGTGGTTCTAGTGTCCCTGTGACCACGTGGTTCTAGTGTCCCTGTGACCACGTGGTTCTAGTGTCCCTGTGACCACGTGGTTCTAGTGTCCCGGTGACCACGTGGTTCTAGTGTCCCTGTGACCACGTGGTTCTAGTGTCCCTGTGACCACGTGGTTCTAGTGTCCCGGTGACCACGTGGTTCTAGTGTCCCGGTGACCACGTGGTTCTAGTGTCCCGGTGACCACGTGGTTCTAGTGTCCCTGTGACCACGTGGTTCTAGTGTCCCTGTGACCACGTGGTTCTAGTGTCCCTGTGACCACGTGGTTCTAGTGTCCCTGTGACCACGTGGTTCTAGTGTCCCTGTGACCACGTGGTTCTAGTGTCCCTGTGACCACGTGGTTCTAGTGTCCCTGTGACCACGTGGTTCTAGTGTCCCTGTGACCACGTGGTTCTAGTGTCCCTGTGACCACGTGGTTCTAGTGTCCCTGTGACCACGTGGTTCTAGTGTCCCTGTGACCACGTGGTTCTAGTGTCCCTGTGACCACGTGGTTCTAGTGTCCCGGTGACCACGTGGTTCTAGTGTCTCGGTGACCACGTGGTTCTTGTGTCTCGGTGACCACGTGGTTCTTGTGTCTCGGTGACCACGTGGTTCTAGTGTCCCTGTGACCACGTGGTTCTAGTGTCCCGGTGACCACGTGGTTCTAGTGTCCCTGTGACCACGTGGTTCTAGTGTCCCGGTGACCACGTGGTTCTAGTGTCCCGGTGACCACATGGTTCTAGTGTCCCTGTGACCACATGGTTCTAGTGTCCCTGTGACCACGTGGTTCTAGTGTCCCGGTGACCACGTGGTTCTTGTGTCCCGGTGACCACGTGGTTCTAGTGTCCCTGTGACCACGTGGTTCTAGTGTCCCGGTGACCACGTGGTTCTAGTGTCCCTGTGACCACGTGGTTCTAGTGTCCCTGTGACCACGTGGTTCTAGTGTCCCTGTGACCACGTGGTTCTAGTGTCCCTGTGACCACGTGGTTCTAGTGTCCCTGTGACCACGTGGTTCTAGTGTCCCTGTGACCACGTGGTTCTAGTGTCCCTGTGACCACGTGGTTCTAGTGTCCCTGTGACCACGTGGTTCTAGTGTCCCTGTGACCACGTGGTTCTAGTGTCCCTGTGACCACGTGGTTCTAGTGTCCCTGTGACCACGTGGTTCTAGTGTCCCTGTGACCACGTGGTTCTAGTGTCCCTGTGACCACGTGGTTCTAGTGTCCCTGTGACCACGTGGTTCTAGTGTCCCGGTGACCACGTGGTTCTAGTGTCCCGGTGACCACGTGGTTCTAGTGTCCCTGTGACCACGTGGTTCTAGTGTCCCTGTGACCACGTGGTTCTAGTGTCCCGGTGACCACGTGGTTCTTGTGTCCCGGTGACCACGTGGTTCTAGTGTCCCGGTGACCACGTGGTTCTAGTGTCCCGGTAACCACGTGGTTCTAGTGTCCCGGTGACCACGTGGTTCTAGTGTCCCGGTGACCACGTGGTTCTAGTGTCCCGGTGACCACGTGGTTCTAGTGTCCCTGTGACCACGTGGTTCTAGTGTCCCTGTGACCACGTGGTTCTAGTGTCCCTGTGACCACGTGGTTCTAGTGTCCCGGTGACCACGTGGTTCTAGTGTCCCGGTGACCACGTGGTTCTAGTGTCCCTGTGACCACGTGGTTCTAGTGTCCCTGTGACCACGTGGTTCTAGTGTCCCTGTGACCACGTGGTTCTAGTGTCCCTGTGACCACGTGGTTCTAGTGTCCCTGTGACCACGTGGTTCTAGTGTCCCTGTGACCACGTGGTTCTAGTGTCCCTGTGACCACGTGGTTCTAGTGTCCCTGTGACCACGTGGTTCTAGTGTCCCTGTGACCACGTGGTTCTAGTGTCCCTGTGACCACGTGGTTCTAGTGTCCCGGTGACCACGTGGTTCTAGTGTCCCGGTGACCACGTGGTTCTAGTGTCCCTGTGACCACGTGGTTCTAGTGTCCCTGTGACCACGTGGTTCTAGTGTCCCGGTGACCACGTGGTTCTAGTGTCCCTGTGACCACGTGGTTCTAGTGTCCCGGTGACCACGTGGTTCTAGTGTCCCTGTGACCACGTGGTTCTAGTGTCCCTGTGACCACGTGGTTCTAGTGTCCCTGTGACCACGTGGTTCTAGTGTCCCTGTGACCACGTGGTTCTAGTGTCCCGGTGACCACGTGGTTCTAGTGTCCCGGTGACCACGTGGTTCTTGTGTCCCGGTGACCACGTGGTTCTTGTGTCCCGGTGACCACGTGGTTCTAGTGTCCCGGTGACCACGTGGTTCTAGTGTCCCGGTGACCACGTGGTTCTAGTGTCCCTGTGACCACGTGGTTCTAGTGTCCCGGTGACCACGTGGTTCTAGTGTCCCGGTGACCACGTGGTTCTAGTGTCCCTGTGACCACGTGGTTCTAGTGTCCCGGTGACCACGTGGTTCTTGTGTCCCGGTGACCACGTGGTTCTAGTGTCCCGGTGACCACGTGGTTCTAGTGTCCCGGTGACCACGTGGTTCTAGTGTCCCGGTGACCACGTGGTTCTAGTGTCCCTGTGACCACGTGGTTCTAGTGTCCCTGTGACCACGTGGTTCTAGTGTCCCTGTGACCACGTGGTTCTAGTGTCCCTTTGACCACGTGGTTCTAGTGTCCCTGTGACCACGTGGTTCTAGTGTCCCTGTGACCACGTGGTTCTAGTGTCCCTGTGACCACGTGGTTCTAGTGTCCCTGTGACCACGTGGTTCTAGTGTCCCTGTGACCACGTGGTTCTAGTGTCCCTGTGACCACGTGGTTCTAGTGTCCCTGTGACCACGTGGTTCTAGTGTCCCTGTGACCACGTGGTTCTAGTGTCCCTGTGACCACGTGGTTCTAGTGTCCCTGTGACCACGTGGTTCTAGTGTCCCTGTGACCACGTGGTTCTAGTGTCCCTGTGACCACGTGGTTCTAGTGTCCCGGTGACCACGTGGTTCTAGTGTCCCGGTGACCACGTGGTTCTAGTGTCCCGGTGACCACGTGGTTCTAGTGTCCCTGTGACCACGTGGTTCTAGTGTCCCGGTGACCACGTGGTTCTTGTGTCCCGGTGACCACGTGGTTCTAGTGTCCCTGTGACCACGTGGTTCTAGTGTCCCGGTGACCACGTGGTTCTAGTGTCCCGGTGACCACGTGGTTCTAGTGTCCCGGTGACCACGTGGTTCTTGTGTCCCGGTGACCACGTGGTTCTAGTGTCCCTGTGACCACGTGGTTCTAGTGTCCCGGTGACCACGTGGTTCTAGTGTCCCGGTGACCACGTGGTTCTAGTGTCCCTGTGACCACGTGGTTCTAGTGTCCCGGTGACCACGTGGTTCTAGTGTCCCTGTGACCACGTGGTTCTAGTGTCCCTGTGACCACGTGGTTCTAGTGTCCCTGTGACCACGTGGTTCTAGTGTCCCGGTGACCACGTGGTTCTAGTGTCCCGGTGACCACGTGGTTCTAGTGTCCCGGTGACCACGTGGTTCTAGTGTCCCGGTGACCACGTGGTTCTAGTGTCCCGGTGACCACGTGGTTCAAGTGTCCCTGTGACCACGTGGTTCTAGTGTCCCTGTGACCACGTGGTTCTAGTGTCCCTGTGACCACGTGGTTCTAGTGTCCCTGTGACCACGTGGTTCTAGTGTCCCTGTGACCACGTGGTTCTAGTGTCTCGGTGACCACGTGGTTCTAGTGTCTCGGTGACCACGTGGTTCTAGTGTCCCGGTGACCACGTGGTTCTTGTGTCCCGGTGACCACGTGGTTTTAGTGTCCCTGTGACCACGTGGTTCTAGTGTCCCTGTGACCACGTGGTTCTAGTGTCCCGGTGACCACGTGGTTCTTGTGTCCCGGTGACCACGTGGTTCTAGTGTCCCTGTGACCACGTGGTTCTAGTGTCCCGGTGACCACGTGGTTCTAGTGTCCCGGTGACCACGTGGTTCTAGTGTCCCGGTGACCACGTGGTTCTTGTGTCCCGGTGACCACGTGGTTCTAGTGTCCCGGTGACCACGTGGTTCTAGTGTCCCGGTGACCACGTGGTTCTAGTGTCCCGGTGACCACGTGGTTCTAGTGTCCCTGTGACCACGTGGTTCTAGTGTCCCGGTGACCACGTGGTTCTAGTGTCCCGGTGACCACGTGGTTCTAGTGTCCCTGTGACCACGTGGTTCTAGTGTCCCTGTGACCACGTGGTTCTAGTGTCCCGGTGACCACGTGGTTCTAGTGTCCCGGTGACCACGTGGTTCTAGTGTCCCGGTGACCACGTGGTTCTAGTGTCCCGGTGACCACGTGGTTCTAGTGTCCCGGTGACCACGTGGTTCTAGTGTCCCTGTGACCACGTGGTTCTAGTGTCCCTGTGACCACGTGGTTCTAGTGTCCCTGTGACCACGTGGTTCTAGTGTCTCGGTGACCACGTGGTTCTAGTGTCTCGGTGACCACGTGGTTCTTGTGTCCCGGTGACCACGTGGTTTTAGTGTCCCGGTGACCACGTGGTTCTAGTGTCCCTGTGACCACGTGGTTCTAGTGTCCCTGTGACCACGTGGTTCTTGTGTCTCTGTGACCACGTGGTTCTTGTGTCTCTGTGACCACGTGGTTCTAGTGTCCCTGTGACCACGTGGTTCTTGTGTCCCTGTGACCACGTGGTTCTTGTGTCCCTGTGACCACGTGGTTCTTGTGTCCCTGTTACCACGTGGTTCTTGTGTCCCTGTTACCACGTGGTTCTTGTGTCCCTGTGACCACGTGGTTCTAGTGTCCCTGTGACCACGTGGTTCTTGTGTCCCTGTGACCACGTGGTTCTAGTGTCCCTGTGACCACGTGGTTCTTGTGTCCCTGTGACCACGTGGTTCTAGTGTCCCTGTGACCACGTGGTTCTAGTGTCCCGGTGACCACGTGGTTCTAGTGTCCCTGTGACCACGTGGTTCTAGTGTCCCTGTGACCACGTGGTTCTTGTGTCTCTGTGACCACGTGGTTCTTGTGTCTCTGTGACCACGTGGTTCTTGTGTCTCTGTGACCACGTGGTTCTTGTGTCTCTGTGACCACGTGGTTCTAGTGTCCCTGTGACCACGTGGTTCTAGTGTCTCGGTGACCACGTGGTTCTAGTGTCTCGGTGACCACGTGGTTCTTGTGTCCCTGTGACCACGTGGTTCTTGTGTCCCTGTGACCACGTGGTTCTAGTGTCCCTGTGACCACGTGGTTCTTGTGTCCCTGTGACCACACTGTTCTTGTGTCCCTGTGACCACATGGTTCTTGTGTCCCTGTGACCACATGGTTCTAGTGTCCCTGTGACCACATGGTTCTTGTATCCCTGTGACCACATGGTTCTAGTGTCCCTGTGACCACATGGTTCTAGTGTCCCTGTGACCACATGGTTCTTGTGTCCCTGTGACCACATGGTTCTAGTGTCCCTGTGACCACATGGTTCTAGTGTCCCTGTGACCACGTGGTTCTAGTGTCCCTGTGACCACGTGGTTCTTGTGTCCCTGTGACCACGTGGTTCTAGTGTCCCTGTGACCACGTGGTTCTTGTGTCCCTGTGACCACACTGTTCTTGTGTCCCTGTGACCACATGGTTCTTGTGTCCCTGTGACCACATGGTTCTAGTGTCCCTGTGACCACATGGTTCTAGTGTCCCTGTGACCACATGGTTCTTGTGTCCCTGTGACCACATGGTTCTCGTGTCTCGGTGACCACATGGTTCTTGTGTCCCTGTATTTTCAGATGGGTCACCTGAGGAAAGAGCCTGATGGTAATCTGTTGTACACTGTAGTGAATCAGCTGAATCCAGAAGCAAAAGGTTTGTTCCCTACTTTTCTCAGGTATTATCCAGTGGGAAACTCACAGTCCCAAATGGCAGCCTACTCCCTATATAGTACACTACTTTTGACCAGAGCCCCATGGACCCTGGTCAAAAGTAGTGCACTATATAGGGAATAGTCTGCGATTTGGGACACAGATATAGAACCTGTATAGATGTACTGTATCAGATAAATGTCCAAGATGTTCTGTGACACAGAGGGAAGTACCTGTTCTGTCTCTGCTTCCCAGAGGAGGAGACCCACCCTGTGGACCTGAGCTCTCTGTCCAATAAGCTCCTACCTGGATTAACAACACTGGGTTTCAAAGATGACAGGAGACACAAGGGTGTGTATAGACAGTGCAAAGCTGCTTCGCTGTTAGCTAACACGTTTGATACATGTCCTGACAATGTAAAAATGTCCTGACAACACAAAATGTTCTGTCTTTTGTGTGTGTGTGTGTGTGTGTGTGTGTGTGTGTGTGTGTGTGTGTGTGTGTGTGTGTAGTGACGTTCCTGAGCAGTACCTATAACACCCAGACCCTACAGAACAACTCCATCTACCCAGACCTGCTGCCTGATGAGATGGACCTGCTCTACTCAGCCTACGGGGATGAGACTGGGGTGCAGTGTGCTCTCAGGTTAGTCAATGCTGTGGCAGCACATCATTACTGGAGTTACGGTTCCCATTGGACCATTCCTGGATTCAGGATGCAATAATAAGGAAATGCTGGGATTTCTGGAAAATCTGGGAATTTTGGGAGAAATTTACCGCAATTTTGCACATCTAACATGCTGTATGAAAAAGCCTTAACATTGTAGTATATATACACTGTGTAAATGCTGTCTCCTTCCTCATTCCAGTATTCAGGAGTTTGTTAAAGGTTGTGGGAACGTTACTAAGCGTTTGGTTGACGGGCTGCTGGATAAGATGACTGCAGGGGATCACTCTAAGGCTGTCTACCAGATCAGACAGGTCTGTACCCCATTAACACACTCATACAGGCTGGGCCCCCTATGCCCTATCTAGGGCTCTACCTTTGACCCAGGCCGTCTGGGGGGGGGACAACATCACATATGACTTCCTAAAACACATCGTGTGGGTCCTGTCTGGGGGGGGACAACATCACACATGACTTCCTCAAACACACCGTGTGGGTCCTGTCTGGGGGGGGGACAGTCACACATATGACTTCCTAAAGTACACCGTGTGGGTCCTGTCTGGGGGGGACAGTCACACATATGACTTCCTAAAGCACACCGTAGGGGTCCTGTCTGGGGGGGGGGACAGTCACACATATGACTTCCTAAAGTACACCGTGTGGGTCCTGTCTGGGGGGGGACAGTCACACATTTGACTTCCTAAAGCACACCGTGTGGGTCCTGTCTGGGGGGGGACAGTCACACATATGACTTCCTAAAACACACTGTGTGGGTCCTGTCTGGGGGGGGGACAGTCACACATATGACTTCCTAAAACACATCGTGTGGGTCCTGTCTGGGGGGGGGCAGTCACACATATGACTTCCTAAAGTACACCGTGTGGGTTCTGTCTGGGTTGGGGACAGTCACACATTTGACTTCCTAAAGCACACCGTAGGGGTCCTGTCTGGGGGGGGGACAGTCACACATATGACTTCCTAAAGTACACCGTGTGGGTCCTGTCTGGGGGGGGGACAGTCACACATATGACTTCCTAAAGTACACCGTGTGGGTCCTGTCTGGGGGGGGACAGTCACACATATGACTTCCTAAAGTACACCGTGTGGGTCCTGTCTGGGGGGGGGACAGTCACACATATGACTTCCTAAAGTACACCGTGTGGGTCCTGTCTGGGGGGGACAGTCACATATGACTTCAAGTCACATATGACTTCCTAAAGCACACCGTGTGGGTCCCGTCTGGGGGGGGACAGTCACACATATGGCTTCCTAAAACACACCGTGTGGGTCCTGTCTGGGGGGGACTAGAGGTAGAAACTGGGTGTATATATACATTATGTTAACTAGTTTTAACTAGTGGTAGAAGCTGGGTATATATATACATTATGTTAACTAGTTTTAACTAGTGGTAGAAGCTGGATATATACACTGCTCAAAAAAATAAAGGGAACACTTAAACAACACAATGTAACTCCAAGTCAATCACACTTCTGTGAAATCAAACTGTCCACTTAGGAAGCAACACTGATTGACAATAAATTTCACATGCTGTTGTGCAAATGGAATAGACAAAAGGTGGAAATTATAGGCAATTAGCAAGACACCCCCAATAAAGGAATGGTTCTGCAGGTGGTGACCACAGACCACTTCTCAGTTCCTATGCTTCCTGGCTGATGTTTTGGTCACTTTTGAATGCTGGCGGTGCTTTCACTCTAGTGGTAGCATGAGACGGAGTCTACAACCCACACAAGTGGCTCAGGTAGTGCAGTTCATCCAGGATGGCACATCAATGCGAGCTGTGGCAAAAAGGTTTGCTGTGTCTGTCAGCGTAGTGTCCAGAGCATGGAGGCGCTACCAGGAGACAGGCCAGTACATCAGGAGACGTGGAGGAGGCCGTAGGAGGGCAACAACCCAGCAGCAGGACCGCTACCTCCGCCTTTGTGCAAGGAGGTGCACTGCCAGAGCCCTGCAAAATGACCTCCAGCAGGCCACAAATGTGCATGTGTCAGCATATGGTCTCACAAGGGGTCTGAGGATCTCATCTCGGTATCTAATGGCAGTCAGGCTACCTCTGGCGAGCACATGAAGGCCTGTGCGGCCCCACAAAGAAATGCCACCCCACACCATGACTGACCCACCGCCAAACCGGTCATGCTGGAGGATGTTGCAGGCAGCAGAACGTTCTCCACGGCGTCTCCAGACTCTGTCACGTCTGTCACATGTGCTCATGTGCTCAGTGTGAACCTGCTTTCATCTGTGAAGAGCACAGGGCGCCAGTGGCGAATTTGCCAATCTTGGTGTTCTCTGGCAAATGCCAAACGTCCTGCACGGTGTTGGGCTGTAAGCACAACCCCCACCTGTGGACGTCGGGCCCTCATACCACCCTCATGGAGTCTGTTTCTGACCGTTTGAGCAGACACATGCACATTTGTGGCCTGCTTGAGGTCATTTTGCAGGGCTCTGGCAGTGCACCTCCTTGCACAAAGGCGGAGGTAGCGGTCCTGCTGCTGGGTTGTTGCCCTCCTACGGCCTCCTCCACGTCTCCTGATGTACTGGCCTGTCTCCTGGTAGCGCCTCCATGCTCTGGACACTACGCTGACAGACACAGCAAACCTTTTTGCCACAGCTCGCATTGATGTGCCATCCTGGATGAACTGCACTACCTGAGCCACTTGTGTGGGTTGTAGACTCCGTCTCATGCTACCACTAGAGTGAGAGCACCGCCAGCATTCAAAAGTGACCAAAACATCAGCCAGGAAGCATAGGAACTGAGAAGTGGTCTGTGGTCACCACCTGCAGAATCACTCCTTTTTTGGGGGTGTCTTGCTAATTGCCTATAATTTCCACCTTTTGTCTATTCCATTTGCACAACAGCATGTGGAATTTATTGTCAATCAGTGTTGCTTCCTAAGTGGACAGTTTGATTTCACAGAAGTGTGATTGACTTGGAGTTACATTGTGTTGTTTAAGTGTTCCCTTTATTTTTTTGAGCAGTGTATATACATTATGTTAACTAGTTTTAACTAGTGGTAGAAGCTGGGTATATATATACATTATGTTAACTAGTTTTAACTAGTGGTAGAAGCTGGGTATATATATACATTATATTAACTAGTTTTAACTAGTGGTAGAAGCTGGGTGTATATATATATACATTATATTAACTAGTTTTAACTAGTGGTAGAAGCTGGGTATATATGTACATTATGTTAACTAGTTTTAACTAGTGGTAGAAGCTGGGTATATATGTACATTATGTTAACTAGTTTTAACTAGTGGTAGAAGCTGGGTATATATGTACATTATGTTAACTAGTTTTAACTAGAGGTAGAAGCTGGGTATATATACATTATGTTAACTAGTTTTAACTAGAGGTAGAAGCTGGGTATATATGCACATTATGTTAACTAGTTTTAACTAGAGGTAGAAGCTGGGTATATATACATTATGTTAACTAGTTTTAACTAGTGGTAGAAGCTGGGTATGTATGTACATTATGTTAACTAGTTTTAACTAGTGGTAGAAGCTGGGTATATATGTACATTATGTTAACTAGTTTTAACTAGTGGTAGAAGCTGGGTATATATATATATACATTATGTTAACTAGTTTTAACTAGTGGTAGAAGCTGGGTATATATATACATTATGTTAACTAGTCTTAACTAGTGGTAGAAGCTGGGTATATATATATACATTATGTTAACTCGTTTTAACTAGTGGTAGAAGCTGGGTATATATATACATTATGTTAACTAGTTTTAACTAGTGGTAGAAGCTGGGTATATATGCACATTATGTTAACTAGTTTTAACTAGTGGTAGAAGCTGGGTATATATATACATTATGTTAACTAGTCTTAACTAGTGGTAGAAGCTGGGTATATATATACATTATGTTAACTAGTTTTAACTAGTGGTAGAAGCTGGGTATATATATACATTATGTTAACTAGTTTTAACTAGTGGTAGAAGCTGGGTATATATATACATTATGTTAACTAGTTTTAACTAGTGGTAGAAGCTGGGTATATATATACATTATGTTAATGTAGTAGTAACATGTCGTCTTGTGTTTCAGAAAAGAAACATGGCGTTACCAGACGAAGCCAAGAGCAACATTTACGATATGCAGGTAAAGTATTTTACAGCTGTTCAGTTGAATATGCTTACTGTGTGTGTGTGTGTGTGTGTGTCCGTGTGTGTCCGTCCGTCCGTCCGTCCGTCCGTCCGTCCGTCCGTCCGTCCGTCCATCCATCCATCCATCCATCCTGCTTGCCCCACATGGTTGACCCTCCTGATCCTCCAGATCTGTGTGTTTATTTGCCCAGATGGCTGATGGGACAGGTCTGGGAGAGGGCAGCTCAGTGCTGGACTTCATGTCCATGAAGAGCTACTCTGACATGTCTCTGGAGATGTCCATGCTCAACTCTTTAGGTGAGAATCCTACCTGGTTGTCAATCAGTAGTATCGCTTCCATTATCTTAACCACCTGTGTGTTTACCACCACCCCCCATACAGACATACACACACACAGGCACACACAGTCTTTATAGTGATTGTTTACCATAGCCCTAAAGTAGTGCACTATATATAGGGAATAGGGTGCTGTTCGGTATGCAGACCCTGTCATCTTCATCACTTGTATGACTGTAATGGTCTTCGCTGTGTCCCTCCTCTCCTCTCAGGGAAGTCAGTGAAGAAGGAGCCGGAGCATGAAGACGGGGTCAGCCAGCAGCACTTTGAGGAGGCAGCTAAGCTGCTGCAGGAGTTCCAGGAGGGCCAGGTGGAAAGGGGAGGCTCCAGACCCTCCTCTAACCTCTCCTCTCTGTCAGGGACCTCAGACAGGGACCAGCACCACCTGGGTAAGGACTGCAGGACAACACTGTCTGGACCTCATCCACTTACCTGGCTGTATCAGCTAGTAACTCCCAAATGGCACCCTATTCTCTATATAGTGCACTACTTTTGACCAGAGCCCATAGAGCTCTGGTCAAAAAGTAGTGCACTATGTAGGGAATAGGGTGCCATTTGGGATGTAGAATGAGCTCCTCCACCTGCCTCGCTAAGTTAGTGTCAGAAAAATGCAGGATTTGGTCTGTCTGTGCCAGTTGCCATTTTGTGCCTTGTTGACACTTACAGGCTCGGTATATCCCATCAGTCACTTAAAGCTGTAAGGAAAGACAGTCTGGATAAGAGCTTCTACCAAATTAATAAATATCATGTCAAATGTTATAAGGAGACATTGGCTTCAACGTTTCAAAGGCTTTATAGACATGTGATTTATGTGCTTTGTTTCAATGACCGTTGGTCCTGTTTTTCTATGTTCCTCCTCAGGGAGTCCCTCACACCTGGGTGTTGGTGACCAGTCTGAGATGGTTCATGACCCCTATGAGTTCCTCCAGTCTCCAGAGCCAGGCTCCACATCCAACAGCTGACCTATGAGTTTCTCCAGAGCCAGGCTCCACATCCAACAGCTGACCTATGAGTTTCTCCAGAGCCAGGCTCCACATCCAACAGCTGACCTATGAGTTTCTCCAGAGCCAGGCTCCACATCCAACAGCTGACCTATGAGTTCCTCCAGTCTCCAGAGCCAGGCTCCACATCCAACAGCTGACCTATGAGTTCCTCCAATCTCCAGAGCCAGGCTCCACATCCAACAGCTGACCTATGAGTTCCTCCAGTCTCCAGAGCCAGGCTCCACATCCAACAGCTGACCTATGAGTTCCTCCAGTCTCCAGAGCCAGGCTCCACATCCAACAGCTGACCTATGAGTTTCTCCAGAGCCAGGCTCCACATCCAACAGCTAACCTATGAGTTTCTCCAGTCTCCAGAGCCAGGCTCCACATCCAACAGCTGACCTATGAGTTTCTCCAGAGCCAGGCTCCACATCCAACAGCTGACCTATGAGTTTCTCCAGTCTCCAGAGCCAGGCTCCACATCCAACAGCTGACCTATGAGTTCCTCCAGTCTCCAGAGCCAGGCTCCACATCCAACAGCTGACCTATGAGTTTCTCCAGAGCCAGGCTCCACATCCAACAGCTGACCTATGAGTTTCTCCAGAGCCAGGCTCCACATCCAACAGCTGACCTATGAGTTCCTCCAGTCTCCAGAGCCAGGCTCCACATCCAACAGCTGACCTATGAGTTCCTCCAGTCTCCAGAGCCAGGCTCCACATCCAACAGCTGACCTATGAGTTTCTCCAGAGCCAGGCTCCACATCCAACAGCTAACCTATGAGTTTCTCCAGTCTCCAGAGCCAGGCTCCACATCCAACAGCTGACCTATGAGTTTCTCCAGAGCCAGGCTCCACATCCAACAGCTGACCTATGAGTTTCTCCAGTCTCCAGAGCCAGGCTCCACATCCAACAGCTGACCTATGAGTTCCTCCAGTCTCCAGAGCCAGGCTCCACATCCAACAGCTGACCTATGAGTTCCTCCAGTCTCCAGAGCCAGGCTCCACATCCAACAGCTGACCTATGAGTTCCTCCAGTCTCCAGAGCCAGGCTCCACATCCAACAGCTGACCTATGAGTTCCTCCAGTCTCCAGAGCCAGGCTCCACATCCAACAGCTGACCTATGAGTTTCTCCAGAGCCAGGCTCCACATCCAACAGCTAACCTATGAGTTTCTCCAGTCTCCAGAGCCAGGCTCCACATCCAACAGCTGACCTATGAGTTTCTCCAGTCTCCAGAGCCAGGCTCCACATCCAACAGCTGACCTATGAGTTTCTCCAGAGCCAGGCTCCACATCCAACAGCTAACCTATGAGTTTCTCCAGTCTCCAGAGCCAGGCTCCACATCCAACAGCTGACCTATGAGTTTCTCCAGAGCCAGGCTCCACATCCAACAGCTGACCTATGAGTTTCTCCAGTCTCCAGAGCCAGGCTCCACATCCAACAGCTGACCTATGAGTTCCTCCAGTCTCCAGAGCTAGGCTCCACATCCAACAGCTGACCTATGAGTTTCTCCAGAGCCAGGCTCCACATCCAACAGCTAACCTATGAGTTTCTCCAGTCTCCAGAGCCAGGCTCCACATCCAACAGCTGACCTATGAGTTTCTCCAGTCTCCAGAGCCAGGCTCCACATCCAACAGCTGACCTATGAGTTTCTCCAGAGCCAGGCTCCACATCCAACAGCTGACCTATGAGTTTCTCCAGTCTCCAGAGCCAGGCTCCACATCCAACAGCTGACCTATGAGTTCCTCCAGTCTCCAGAGCCAGGCTCCACATCCAACAGCTGACCTATGAGTTCCTCCAGTCTCCAGAGCCAGGCTCCACATCCAACAGCTGACCTATGAGTTCCTCCAGTCTCCAGAGCCAGGCTCCACATCCAACAGCTGACCTATGAGTTTCTCCAGAGCCAGGCTCCACATCCAACAGCTAACCTATGAGTTTCTCCAGTCTCCAGAGCCAGGCTCCACATCCAACAGCTGACCTATGAGTTTCTCCAGAGCCAGGCTCCACATCCAACAGCTGACCTATGAGTTTCTCCAGTCTCCAGAGCCAGGCTCCACATCCAACAGCTGACCTATGAGTTCCTCCAGTCTCCAGAGCCAGGCTCCACATCCAACAGCTGACCTATGAGTTTCTCCAGTCTCCAGAGCCAGGCTCCACATCCAACAGCTGACCTATGAGTTCCTCCAGTCTCCAGAGCCAGGCTCCACATCCAACAGCTGACCTATGAGTTTCTCCAGTCTCCAGAGCCAGGCTCCACATCCAACAGCTGACCTATGAGTTCCTCCAGTCTCCAGAGCCAGGCTCCACATCCAACAGCTGACCTATGAGTTCCTCCAGTCTCCAGAGCCAGGCTCCACATCCAACAGCTGACCTATGAGTTTCTCCAGAGCCAGGCTCCACATCCAACAGCTGACCTATGAGTTTCTCCAGAGCCAGGCTCCACATCCAACAGCTAACCCACACTGGCAAGTTGCCTCTGACTAGGGTAGCTCTGGTCACAATACCAGTATCACTATACTATGATACTCAACTTTCCAAGGCAAAAAATGAAACACGAAACAGTTTTAACTATTTAAAAATCTGCTTTATCTAAAATATTGTTTTCTATAGCTTGAAAAACAAACAAATGTGTCTCTGGGTGACAACATAATGCTGCTTGTTTGTATCCAACATTAGGACTTCTGAGTATTGCAATAATGCTATTGAGACACTACTAGGGAGTTGGTAGAAGATGCCTCTAACTACTGGTCTGGGGTCAGATAATGTTTGATGGGTAATCTGATCCTAGATCTGTGGCTTAGAGGAAACTTCTACTCAGAGCTGAACTGAGGTCCTGTTTTTAACCACACTGGTTGTTTTGTTGTCTGACTCTGCTCTCAACACACCGGGGACAACGAGAGCAAACCTCAGACACGTTGTGAAAGGTCAGACATGTTGTGAAAGGTCATCATGATTGTACAGATTATTTGTATGTGCGCTATACTTAAGAGAATAAAGTCGCCACAGGTTGTGTTTTTACACACTACTGTGTCATCAGGTTGTGTTTTTACACACTACTGTGTCATCAGGTTGTGTTTTTACACAGTACTGTGTCATCAGGTTGTGTTTTTACACACTACTGTGTCATCAGGTTGTGTTTTTACAAATCAAATTTATTTATATAGCCCTTCTACATCAGCTGATATCTCAAAGTGCTGTACAGAAACCCAGCCTAAAACCCCAAACAGCAAGCAATGCAGGTGTAGAAGAACGGTGGCTAGGAAAACTCCCTAGAAAGGCCAGAACCTAGGAAGAAACCTAGAGCGGAACCAGGCTATGAGGGGTGGCCAGTCCTCTTCTGGCTGTGCCGGGTGGAGATTATAACAGAACATGGCCAAGATGTTCAAATGTTCATAAATTACCAGCATGGTCAAATAATAATAATCACAGTCGTTGTCAAGGGTGCAACAAGTCAGAACCTCAGGAGTAAAAGTCAGTTGGCTTTTCATAGCCGATCATTGAGAGTATCTCTACCGCTCCTGCTGTCTCTAGAGAGTTGAAAACAGCAGGTCTGGGACAGGTAGCACGTCCAGTGAACAGGTCAGGGTTCCATAGCCTCAGGCAGAACAGTTGAAACTGGAGCAGCAGCACGGCCAGGTGGACTGGGACAGCAAGGAGTCATCAGGCCAGGTAGTCCTGAGGCATTGTCCTAGGGCTCAGGTCCCCCGAGAGAGAGAAAGAGAGAATTAGAGAGAGCATACTTAAATTCACACAGGACACTGGAGAAATAGTCCAGATATAACAGACTGACCCTAGCCCCCTGACACATAAACTACTGCAGCATAAATACTGGAGGCTGAGACAGGAGGGGTCAGGAGACACTGTGGCCCCATCCGATGATACCCCCGGACAGGGCCAAACAGACCCTACTGTGTCAGTAGTACACACTACTGTGTCATCAGGTTGTGTTTTTACACACTACTGTGTCATCAGGTTGTGTTTTTACACACTACTGTGTCATCAGGTTGTGTTTTTACACACTACTGTGTCATCAGGTTGTGTTTTTACACACTACTGTGTCATCAGGTTGTGTTTTTACACACTACTGTGTCATTCATTAGCTTTTCTTTCAAATGTTTTGTGCACTTCAGGCATTGATATGATACACTGGAGTCTTATCTCGTACTTTTCAAGAGGGCAGATATCAGAGAAGTATAAAAGGGCTCCCGAGTGGCGCAGCGGTCTAAGGCAGTGCGTCGCAGTGCCTTAGAGGCATCACTACAGACCCTGGTTCGATCCCGGGCTGTATCACAACCGGCCGTTATTCGGGAGTACCATAGGGCGGTGCACAATTGGCCCAGTGTCGTCCGGCTTAGGGGAGGGTTTGGCCGGGGTAGGCCATCTTTGTAAATAAGAATTTGTTCGTATCTAACTTGCCTAGTTAAATAAAGGTTAAACACAAGCTCAGGGACCATATGTATCCACCAACTCAGCGTAGGAGTGCTGATCTAGGATCAGACTCCCCACATCCATGTAATCCTGTTCATTGTGATCTAAATGGCTAAACTGATCCTAAATCAGCAGTATTTTACTCTGAGACACTTGATATATAATAAGGCCCCAGGAGCCTACCAACTTTCCTGAAGGATCATAAAGGGTGTTATCACGCAGGTTTGTGTTGGTCCGGTGTGAAAAGGACTGGTCCCTGTGTTTACATGGCTGCCCACTGTTAGTGAGAAAAGGAACAAGCAAGTTGGAGTGGAATCTCTTACAGGCCACCCAAGAGCTATTGTTGCTAAGCTACATGTCCAACCCACCAGTTGTAGCTGGACTGTCTGTTCTATTTAAGGACAATTCTAGAATGGACTCTTGTATTCATGGAAAGGTAACACAGTTTCCATGCAATGTTCCGTCTCTTCTCACAGCCACTGTATCTCTGTGGCTGAGAGGAAAGAGACTATGTAATGTTCAGTTCAAAACATCACACTGAAATCAATGTCAATGTTGTTAGTAGGTCTGTGCTGGTTTATGCCCATTAAGTTATGAAAAGGGTTCATTCAGACCATTAGGGACGGATAAGAAACAGGATACAAAGGAACCATACACACATTATATACAAAAGTATGTGGACACCTTCAAATTAGGATATTCTGCTATTTCAGCCACACCCGTTGCTGACAGGTGTATAAAATCGAGCACACCGCCATGCAATCTCCATAGACAAACATTGACAGTAGAATGGCTTTACTGAAGAGCTCAGTGACTTTCAACGTGGCACCGTCATAGGATGCCACCTATTCAACAAGTAAGTTTGTCAAATTTCTTCCCTGCTAGAGCTTCCCCGGTCAACTGTAAGTGCTGTTATTGTAATATGGAAACGTCTAGGAGCCACAAAGACTCCGACGCGAGTGGTAGGCCACACAAGCTCACAGAACGGGACCATCGAGTGCTGAAGCTTGTAGGGCATAAAAAGTATCTGTCCTCGGTTACAACACTCACTACTGAGTTTCAAATTGCCCCTGGAAGCAACATCAGCACAAGAACTGTTCATCAGGAGCTTCGTGAAGTGGTTTTCCATGGCCGAGCAGCCGCACACAAGCCTGATATCACCATGCGCAATGCCAAGCGTCGGCTGGAGTGGTGTAAAGCTCGCCGCCATTGGACTTTGGAGCTGTGGAAATGCGTTCTCTTGAGTGATGAATCACGCTTCACCATCTAGCAGTCTGACAGAAGAATCTGGGTTTGGCGGATGCCAGGAGAACCCTACCTGCCCCAATGCATAGTGCCAACTGTAAAGTTTGGTGGAGGAAGAGTAATGGCCTGGGGCTGTTTTTCATGGTTCTGGCTAGGCCCCTTAGTTCCAGTGAAGGGAACTCTCAACCCCATCGAACAACTTTGGGATGAACTGGAACAGACTCCTACACCTTCTTTGAAGGTTGCATCCCAAATGGGCCCTGGAAAAAAGTGCACTATAAGGAACACAGGGTTCCATTTAGGATGCAAACTTTAAAGCATGTGTAGGAGTCTGTTAAGAAAGCAGAAGTTTCACTGCCACAGTATTTCCTACCTGTTCCTGTTCCGTGCAGGGTATAACTGATGTAGCATAATAACTGTAAAGTAAATTACTCCTAAAGAAACAAACAAGTCATGGGAAGGAATCTCCCTAATTATGGCTACATGAAGTTGATTGCAATGCCAAGGTTATAGGGCTAGAGTTCTAGGCTGCATATGTTACACACATATTTCATTTTTATTAAAAAAATAAAAAATAGGTATGCAAAGTACTCAACTTGGTTGTGCGGTCAGCCTGGTAAATTTTAAAGGCATCCTTTCAGAGGGTGTTATATTAGCACCGCGTACGGGGCATGCGCGTTTCTCCAAGGCCAGTTTCCATAGCAGTGGTCGCACCGCGAGATAAGTTCTCCAACTTATGATGATTGACTGACACCCACCGTGCGAGTCCCCTTTATATGGATCTTACCTACGTTACATTTTATATAGCCTAGTAGCCTTCCTAATTGTTGCCTGCTCAATTGATTCAGTGCGCTTTTGCGTTTAGGCAAGAGACTGTAGTTGAGACAAAAGTCTGACTGATTGGGTGAACCAAACAATTATGGGCAATCAAGACGGTGAATTCTGCTTCTTAATTTGAGCAAATATTTATTTTTGTCATCACAGTGTGCTTTTCGTTTTTGAACGCCATCCAATAAAAGTAAGTAATTTTCTAATAATTTTGAATACACTTTACAGATGTAAAAAGGTAAACTTCAATAGCATGTTTGATGTGTTTTGATATAATGTGTATAATCAGTATGTATTTTATGTTTGCAGCTGTGCACGTTGGTGTTTTGGAAAATGTTTAGTTCTGATTATGGTGTTTGCTAGCGTTGAGTGTGTGTGACTGACAGATGATGAAAACAAAACGCATCATGGAACATTCGCAGTTACAAACGTTCGGTTGGTGCATTTTGTTATGGCTTCTATATAATAAAGCCATTTGACCCACTACATTTTCCTGTCTCGATTTATGTTTAAACTATTGTGGGAACTAGGGCTACATTATTTGCCTAGCAAAACAGTGTAGTCGGAGAAACCATCCGATTGGCAGGAGCGCAAATAAGAAGCCTGGGTCCTATTCATTAGTCCACACCGGAGCAAAACGTTTTGCAACTGCAAACGAAAACGAGGGTTTCTTATTGGACAAGTCCAGACTAGTCTTTCCCAGTTTCAGTAAATTTTCTTCCGTATGGCGCTTAATGAATATGCCACGGGGATTTATTACTGAATTTGCTAGGCAACCGAATTTCAACCCCTGTCAATGAACTCAGGAGGCAGACAGGATCATACGCCCATGTCAAAGCGCTGGCTCAATGCCCAGGTGTGCCAAAATGAAGATGATGACAATACGATTAGCTCTACAGCATCATCATTTTTCATGCACTAACATTCTGACAATTTAATTTTGAGAATAAAGAGAAGGGTCATTATGATTTTGACAGCTTAGTGGAGAAGGTAAGACGGGGAAGGGACCATTTTAAAGTCAGAAAAAACGATAGAAACATAGTGGCATAGGAGGAGTTTGTCCGCGTAAATGTCATAGAAAAAGTTCAGCTTTGATTGGGAAAGGTTCAAATGTTGTGACTGGCTGACTGCTCAAAGCAATATCCTCCTTGTGAAACGAACTTCTGTTTTTAAAAACCCGATAGTCCAATGAAAAGGAAGTAGATTTGTTTTCATCTTAACCAAAACCGTCCAGAAGGGTAGGATATTATGACCACAGTTGGGTCCGTCCCAAACGGCACCCTTTCTTTAAATAGGGCACTACATTAGACTAGAGCGCTATGGGTCCTGGTCAGAAGTAGTGTAATATATAGGGAATCGGGTGCCATTTGGGACGTCGACCCAGAGTGTTTAGATATTATGCTGAACCGCTATGGACACTGAGATAAGCTGTTGATACAGGATGGTTGTGGGGGATGGTAACGATGCCGTCATGCTCCAACTCAACTCATTTCCCTGGCAAATGTAACCGCAGCCTACCAGTGTGGCATCATGCATTCTAAAAGAGACACAAAACATCCCTTTCACTTTTGGTGTGATGATGGAAGGGGGCAAGTTGTCCTTGGCCATTTGACACAAAAAATGAAGAACTTTGTATCCTAGTCATCATAGTCTATAACCAGGGTCCTAGTCATCATAGTCTATAACCAGGGTCCTAGTCATCATAGTCTATAACCAGGGTCCTAGTCATCATAGTCTATAACCAGGGTCCTAGTCAGCATAGTCTATAACCAGGGTCCTAGTCATCATAGACTATAACCAGGGTCCTAGTCATCATAGTCTATAACCAGGGTCCTAGTCAGCATAGTCTATAACCAGGGTCCTAGTCATCATAGTCTATAACCAGGGTCCTAGTCATTATAGTCTATAACCAGGGTCCTAGTCATCATAGTCTATAACCAGGGTCCTAGTCATTATAGTCTATAACCAGGGTCCTAGTCATCATAGTCTATAACCAGGGTCCTAGTCATCATAGTCTATAACCAGGGTCCTAGTCAGCATAGTCTATAACCAGGGTCCTAGTCAGCATAGTCTATAACCAGGGTCCTAGTCATCATAGTCTATAACCAGGGTCCTAGTCATCATAGTCTATAACCAGGGTCCTAGTCATCATAGACTATAACCAGGGTCCTAGTCAGCATAGTCTATAACCAGGGTCCTAGTCATCATAGTCTATAACCAGGGTCCTAGTCATCATAGTCTATAACCAGGGTCCTAGTCATCATAGTCTATAACCAGGGTCCTAGTCATCATAGACTATAACCAGGGTCCTAGTCATCATAGTCTATAACCAGGGTCCTAGTCATCATAGTCTATAACCAGGGTCCTAGTCAGCATAGTCTATAACCAGTGTCCTAGTCAGCATAGTCTATAACCAGGGTCCTAGTCAGCATAGTCTATAACCAGGGTCCTAGTCATCATAGTCTATAACCAGGGTCCTAGCCATCATAGACTATAACTAGGGTTGTAGTCTATAACCAGTGTCCTAGTCATCATAGTCTATAACCAGAGAGGTTTTCCTGGTCAGGTATTGTGGTCAGGAGAAATGCCTGCCTGCATCCCAAATGGCACACTAGTCTCTATATAGTGCACAACATTTGATCAGAGCACTATGGGTCCTGATTTAAATGTAGTGCACTGAATAGGGTGCCATTTGGGACCTTGGTCCTATGTGTCGCTGTCTTCTGTGTTCCAGATGAGCTGTTTTGGGCGGGGGCTGAGGCGGACGGCCCCTGCACGCGGCAGCAGCAGGAATGAGCTGGTGACCCCCTCGACTGCATCTCTCTCCAGGGTTAACGGCTGGGCCTGTCCCCCTCACTCCTTCCAGCTGGTGGGATGGACAATATACAGCTACATGGCTGTAGTTGGCTTTGGGATCTATATCCCACTACTACCTTCACCCTGGAGCCACATGGCCTACTCTGTAACCTTTACTCAAGGAGTCAAGGACTCTGGGTCGAAAGCAGAGGTTGAAGAGGTTTCAAGGGGGCCTGGGTCAAATACTTTCAAATACTTGAGCTGCACTCGATTGACTTTGCCTGGTACAAGTAGAACCATTTGATTTAGTTTTCCAGGTACAAGTAGAACCAATAGAATAGTACCAAAAGTCATTTGCAACTCAAATAAGTGTAAATATTTGATCAAGGTGTTCAGGTCAGATGTTTTCTGTGAGATGTCTTGCTTGGTTTCAGTTCCTGAAATATTTCTGCTTTGAGTGAAGAGCAAGACCTATAAATTGCACAGAAGGCTTTAGTGTTGGGCTGCGTCCCAAATGGCACCCTATTTCCTACATAGTACACAACTTTTGACCTAAAGTAGTGCACTATGTAGGGAATAGGGTGCCATTTGGGATGTAAGCCACTGTCATCACAGCTCTTTTATCTTGATTTGACTGCAGTATGATGTCAGACGCACCTCTTGTTTAAAGGCTAGCAGGCTGCACCTCTTGTTTAAAGGCTAGCAGGCCGCACCTCTTGTTTAAAGGCTAGCAGGTCGCACCTCTTGTTTAAAGGCTAGCAGGCTGCACCTCTTGTTTAAAGGCTAGCAGGCCGCACCTCTTGTTTATAGGCTAGCTGGTCGCACCTCTTGTTTAAAGGCTAGCAGGTCGCACCTCTTGTTTAAAGGCTAGCAGGCCGCACCTCTTGTTTAAAGGCTAGCAGGTCGCACCTCTTGTTTAAAGGCTAGCAGGCCGCACCTCTTGTTTAAAGGCTAGCAGGCCGCACCTCTTGTTTAAAGGCTAGCAGGTCGCACCTCTTGTTTAAAGGCTAGCAGGCCGCACCTCTTGTTTAAAGGCTAGCAGGTCGCTCCTCTTGTTTAAAGGCTAGCAGGCCGCACCTCTTGTTTAAAGGCTAGCAGGTCGCACCTCTTGTTTAAAGGCTAGCAGGCCGCACCTCTTGTTTAAAGGCTAGCAGGCCGCACCTCTTGTTTAAAGGCTAGCAGGTCGCACCTCTTGTTTAAAGGCTAGCAGGCTGCACCTCTTGTTTAAAGGCTAGCAGGCCGCACCTCTTGTTTAAAGGCTAGCAGGCCGCACCTCTTGTTTAAAGGCTAGCAGGTCGCACCTCTTGTTTAAAGGCTAGCAGGTCGCACCTCTTGTTTAAAGGCTAGCAGGTCGCACCTCTTGTTTAAAGGCTAGCAGGCCGCACCTCTTGTTTAAAGGCTAGCAGGCCGCACCTCTTGTTTAAAGGCTAGCAGGCCGCACCTCTTGTTTAAAGGCTAGCAGGCCGCACCTCTTGTTTAAAGGCTAGCAGGCTGCACCTCTTGTTTAAAGGCTAGCAGGCCGCACCTCTTGTTTAAAGGCTAGCAGGTCGCACCTCTTGTTTGAAGGCTAGCAGGCTGCACCTCTTGTTTAAAAGCTAGCAGGCTGCACCTCTTGTTTAAAGGCTAGCAGGCTGCACCTCTTGTTTAAAAGCTAGCAGGCTGCACCTCTTGTTTGAAGGCTAGCAGGCTGCACCTCTTGTTTAAAAGCTAGCAGGTCGCACCTCTTGTTTAAAGGCTAGCAGGTCGCACCTCTTGTTTAAAGGCTACCAGGTCGCACCTCTTGTTTAAAGGCTAGCAGGCCGCACCTCTTGTTTAAAGGCTAGCAGGTCGCACCTCTTGTTTAAAGGCTAGCAGGCCGCACCTCTTGTTTAAAGGCTAGCAGGTTGATGGCAGAAAGGGTTTATTTATTCAGACTTGGCACTACGACTCCTCCTCACATAGAGAAGTGTTTGTGTACCTCGATGGCTCTCCTAAATGCCCCGTTTCTTATGTGTGGCTCTTCCACACACAATGGAATCTTCTGTGAGAAGATCATGAATGAGTTGAAGGTTATATTATTCACTAGTATACCGTATACTCATTTGAAGTCACTGTAAGGTCTGTGAAAATGACATCTAGACTGAGAGTGGACACTTTTTATGTCATACATCGATACTGAATCAGATATTCAAGCTGGTTTGGATTCTACTATGGTTCATGGTGGCTATTTGATAAATTGTATCAATACTTCCCTTGTTAGTCCCTTGACCATTCCACTATGCAGCTGACTGGTATAGCCTTCATTGTGCACCTGGTCACCCATCTAGCTGCCGTGTCTATAGACCCAGCAGAGGCAGGCGTCCGTGCCAAGAAGAGCTACTCCAACCCACTGCCTGTCTTCGACAAGAAGAAACAACCACATGTTATCCACAACCTACACTGCTACCTGTGTAAAATCAATGTGTATGTATCTCACCCAAGTCTCTTTAAAAGGGCCATCTGGAATTGGTCAAATGTTTTCATTAACTTTTAAAAGTGGCGGGTGGACATTTTGTTCCGGGTTTGAATTCAGGATTTCCTCTTTAAAAGTATATATTTCTGACCTGTTGCATTATACTATGCATTGAGAGACAATTGTGTTTTTTTCTCATTGGGGAAATTGCAACCAGGTTGATGTAGTTTCTCTGTGTCTACTCTAGGGACCCAAAAGTGAAACACTGTGGTGTGTGCAACAAGTGTATTGAAGACTTTGACCACCACTGTAAATGGCTGAATAACTGTGTGGGGGGACAGAACTACTGGTAGGAGGAAGCATGGGAGGATGGCCCATTTCAGTCAACGTTGACTACTAAGAGTTTGAGGAAATATTGTTTTGAATATCATTCTTGTCATAAATGTAGTTTATTTCAGACACTTTGCTTTAGCTTCTGCTTTGCTTGCTTTTTGGGGTCTGCGCTGGGTAACTGGAAAGCACTTTGTGGCTCATATAAAAAGGACAAGGTTAAATCCAATACATTTGATTGAGATCAAAGCCACATGTTTCTCTGTTTCACCTCCTCAGGTACTTCTTTGTGACGGTGTTGTCTGCTACGCTGGGCGTCCTCGTGCTTCTCATGGTCATCCTGTTCATCTTCATCCAGCATTATATGGACCCTGCCAGTCTCCGCACCGCACAACAGTTTAACAGTGAGTTTATCTCCGCACAACAGTTTACCAGTGAGTTTATCTCCGCAACACACAACAGTTTAACAGTGAGTTTATCTCCGCAACACACAACAGTTTACCAGTGAGTTTATCTCCGCAACACACAACAGTTTAACAGTGAGTTTATCTCCGCACCACACAGCAGTTTAACAGTGAGTTTATCTCCGCACCACACAACAGTTTACCAGTGAGTTTATCTCCGCACCACACAACAGTTTACCAGTGAGTTTATCTCCGCACCACACAACAGTTTACCAGTGAGTTTATCTCCGCACAACAGTTTAACAGTGAGTTTATCTCCGCACCGCACAGCAGTTTAACAGTGAGTTTATCTCCGCACCACACAACAGTTTGACAGTGAGTTTATCTCCGCACCACACAACAGTTTACCAGTGAGTTTATCTCCGCACCACACAACAGTTTGACAGTGAGTTTATCTCTGCACTGTACAACAGTTTAACAGTGAGTTTATCTCTGCACTGTACAACAGTTTAACAGTGAGTTTATCTCTGCACTGTACAACAGTTTAACAGTGAGTTTATCTCCGCACTACACAACAGTTTACCAGTGAGTTTATCTCCGCATCGCACCACAGTTTACCAGTGAGTTCATCTCCGCACCACAGTTTACCAGTGAGTTCATCTCCGCACCACAGTTTACCAGTGAGTTCATCTCCGCACCACAGTTTACCAGTGAGTTCATCTCCGCACCACAGTTTACCAGTGAGTTCATCTCCGCACCACAGTTTACCAGTGAGTTCATCTCTGCACCACAGTTTACCAGTGAGTTCATCTCCGCACCGCACCACAGTTTACCAGTGAGTTCATTTCCACACCACAGTTTACCAGTGCATTCATCACTGCACCACAGTTTACCAGTGAGTTCATCACCTCAACACAGTTTACCAGTGAGTTCATCACCTCACCACAGTTTACCAGTGAGTTGTGGTCTTCGGTGATGTTAGGTCAGCTTAACTAGACTAGATAGAGAGGAGGCGATGCAGACGACTGGGTTCAATATGACGTCATCAGAGGAGTAATTGGATGATGATTTTGATCATCTATGTCAGGGATGGGCAAAAAAACGGGATGTTGCTGGTCTTCCTGTCTGTAGGTGTGATGAGTAACGGGACGTGGCTGGTCTTCCTGTCTGTAGGTGTGTTGAGTAACGGGACGTGGCTGGTCTGTAGGTGTGATGAGTAACGGGACGTGGCTGGTCTTCCTGTCTGTAGGTGTGTTGAGTAACGGGACGTGGCTGGTCTTCCTGTCTGTAGGTGTTGAGTAACGGGACGTGGCTGGTCTTCCTGTCTGTAGGTGTGATGAGTAACGGGACGTGGCTGGTCTTCCTGTCTGTAGGTGTGATGAGTAACGGGACGTGGCTGGTCTTCCTGTCTGTAGGTGTGTTGAGTAACGGGACGTGGCTGGTCTTCCTGTCTGTAGGTGTGTTGAGTAACGGGACGTGGCTGGTCTTCCTGTCTGTAGGTGTGTTGAGTAACAGGACGTGGCTGGTCTTCCTGTCTGTAGGTGTGTTGAGTAACGGGACGTGGCTGGTCTTCCTGTCTGTAGGTGTGATGAGTAACGGGACGTGGCTGGTCTTCCTGTCTGTTGGTGTGATGAGTAACGGGACGTGGCTGGTCTTCCTGTCTGTAGGTGTGTTGAGTAACGGGACGTGGCTGGTCTTCCTGTCTGTAGGTGTTGAGTAACGGGACGTGGCTGGTCTGTAGGTGTGTTGAGTAACGGGACGTGGCTGGTCTTCCTGTCTGTAGGTGTGTTGAGTAACGGGACGTGGCTGGTCTTCCTGTCTGTAGGTGTTGAGTAACGGGACGTGGCTGGTTTTCCTGTCTGTAGGTGTGTTGAGTAACGGGACTTGGCTGGTCTTCCTGTCTGTAGGTGTGATGAGTAACGGGACGTGGCTGGTCTTCCTGTCTGTAGGTGTGTTGAGTAACGGGACGTGGCTGGTCTTCCTGTCTGTAGGTGTGTTGAGTAACGGGACGTGGCTGGTCTTCCTGTCTGTAGGTGTGATGAGTAACGGGACGTGGCTGGTCTTCCTGTCTGTAGGTGTGTTGAGTAACGGGACGTGGCTGGTCTTCCTGTCTGTAGGTGTGTTGAGTAACGGGACGTGGCTGGTCTTCCTGTCTGTAGGTGTGTTGAGTAACAGGACGTGGCTGGTCTTCCTGTCTGTAGGTGTGATGAGTAACGGGACGTGGCTGGTCTTCCTGTCTGTAGGTGTGATGAGTAACGGGACGTGGCTGGTCTTCCTGTCTGTAGGTGTGTTGAGTAACGGGACGTGGCTGGTCTTCCTGCCACTGGCACCCATGGAGACAAGCTCAGGGAGTCTCCTGGTTGTAGCCTTCCTCACGGTCATGTTGGCTACTGGCTCTCTACTGCTGCTGGTTCACCTACTGGGCTTCCACATCTATCTCTGTGAGTTACTGGTCCAGGGGCTGTATGTATCAAGTGTCTCGGAGTGAAAGTGCTGATCTAGGATCAGCCCCCCCGGGGCGGCAGGTAGCCTAGTGGTTAGAGCATTGGACTTGTAACCGAAAGGTTGCAAGATCGAATCCCCGAGCTGACAAGGTACAAATCTGTCGTTCTGCCCCTGAACAAGGCAGTTAACCTACTGTTCCTAGGCCGTCAATGTAAATAAGAATTTGTTCTTAACTGACTTGCCTAGATAAATAAAGGTAAAATAAAAAATGTAACATTTAAAAAAAATAAGTGTATTCATTATGATCTGAAAGGCAAAAGTGATCCTTAATCAGCAGTTTTGTTCTGAGACTTTGTGAATATGGGCCCAGACCTGGGTAAAAAAGTGTACATATGTCAAAATACTTTTGAATACCTTCCTTATTCTCGATTTTAGCTTGATTTAGTACAATGGAACCGATGGAATAGTGTATCTGTATTGTATGTGAGTTGAAATGACAACACTTTATTTTTCTCTCTGAGCATGTTTCTCCTGCAGCATTACAACAATACACAAGGTCATCACAACAAGACGCTACATACTGTATGTCTTCCTTCATTCATTCCTCTGGTCTCTGCAGTGTTAAACAAAATGAGCACGTATGACTACATTATAACAAGACGGCGTGGACAGGCCAGCCAGCAGGACATAGAGATGGGCTTTCCCCAGTCATCTGACAGCAACGGCAACGCAGGACAGGTCAGATCCTTCGTTTCACTCCTCCTCTCTGGCCTTGGTGATTAACCAACCAGGATTTCTGGAAAAACTTGGCATTTTGGGAAAATTACTGGAATTTTGCGACCCTAATTCCAATAGTTGCATGCAAACTATTTTTTCAATCCCACAGTCATGAGTTTGGTACAAGTCAGACAACACAATCATGTATTCTCAGGATTGATATGTTGATTTGATTGTTTTTTAGAATCATCAGCAAATGGAGCCCCCCATCGATTGTGATGCGTTGTTGTCAGACAGCGTCAGGTAGGTAAATCCCACTAGGAAATCATGATACCGATGCGTTTGGTTATCATGCACAGTGTTGCAAGACACAAGTACTGGAAGTTTTCCTGCTATGCAGCTGTGAAATTGTAATCTTCCAAAGTGTAAAAGTTATCTCAAAGATAGACTTGTAGAATAACACATTATTGTAGTTATCTCAAAGATAGACTTGTAGAATAACACATTATTGTAGTTATCTCAAAGATAGACTTGTAGAATAACACATGCATGGCACCTCCTTGTTTTTTTCTGCGGTAGCTGCAAGAATCAGGAAACAGGAACTATTTCAAGTCGACTTTCTGGATCTTTCTGTACTGAGGTCAGTTACCCTAACCAAATGAAAGGTTATCACTAAACTACTTTCTGGATCTTTCTGTACTGAGGTCAGTTACCCTAACCAAATGAAAGGTTATCACTAAACTACTTTCTGGATCTTTCTGTACTGAGGTCAGTTACCCTAACCAAATGAAAGGTTATCACTAAACTACTTTCTGGATCTTTCTGTACTGAGGTCAGTTACCCTAACCAAATGAAAGGTTATCACTAAACTACTTTCTGGATCTTTCTGTACTGAGGTCAGTTACCCTAACCAAATGAAAGGTTATCACTAAACTACTTTCTGGATCTTTCTGTACTGAGGTCAGTTACCCTAACCAAATGAAAGGTTATCACTAAACTACTTTCTGGATCTTTCTGTACTGAGGTCAGTTACCCTAACCAAATGAAAGGTTATCACTAAACTACTTTCTGGATCTTTCTGTACTGAGGTCAGTTACCCTAACCAAATGAAAGGTTATCACTAAACTACTTTCTGGATCTTTCTGTACTGAGGTCAGTTACCCTAACCAAATGAAAGGTTATCACTAAACTACTTTTGTCATCGTATTCTAAAATAATATTTTGGGTATTGTCTGTATGAAGGTCTTTTGTTTCAGAACTATCAGTTAGGACCATTTGCAAGAAAATATTGTTATAATAAAATAAGTCAATATGTTCTTGTTCTAGTTGGACAACTTTACTAAATCATCAGAAAAGGAAAATGGCTTTTACTATGGCACAGAGCTACCCACTCAGATTATACCAGGTGAGTTTACCCACCCAGATTATACCAGGTGAGTATACCCACCCAGATGATACCAGGTGAGTTTACCCACCCAGATTATACCAGGGGAGTTTACCCACCCAGATTATATCAGGGGAGTATACCCACCCAGATTATACTAGGTGAGTATACCCACCCAGATTATACCAGGGGAGTTTACCCACCCAGATTATACCCGGAGAGTTTACCCACCCAGATTATATCAGGTGAGTATACCCACCCAGATTATACCAGGGGAGTATACCCACCCAGATTATACCAGGGGAGTTTACCTACCCAGATTATACCCGGGGAGTTTACCCACCCAGATTATACCAGGTGAGTATACCCACCCAGATTATACCCGGGGAGTATACCCACCCAGATTATACCCGGGGAGTTTACCCACCCAGATTATACCAGGTGAGTTTACCCACCCAGATTATATCAGGTGAGTACACCCACCCAGATTATATCAGGTGAGTATACCCACCCAGATTATACCCGGGGAGTTTACCCACCCAGATTATACCCGGGGAGTTTACCCACCCAGATTATACCCGGGGAGTTTACCCACCCAGATTATACCAGGGGAGTTTACCCACCCAGATTATACCAGGTGAGTTTACCCACCCAGATTATACCAGGTGAGTTTACCCACCCAGATTATACCCGGGGAGTTTACCCAGACATTTTAAATTCAGCGTTCATTTTTTTAAACGCCGACACTGAATTTAGGTCTCCGGGTCTTTCCTATTTAACTAGAGCTGTGTCCCAAATGGCACCCTGTTCCCTATTTAGTTCACTACCTTTGACCAGCCCCCAGTGAATATGGGTCCTGGTCAAAAGTAGTGCACTGCATAGGGAATAGGGTGCAATTTGGGACACAGACCTAGGTGATTATCAGTGTAACTAATTCTTTCCTCACTGACATGTTTTAAATGTTCTGTCTGGAAGGTGAAGTGGTGATGGATGACCCCTTGGGCTGGAGGTTGGGTGGAGGTGGAGAGGGCCCCAGAGCAGGCCAGTGTGAGGGGGTCCCCTGCACTGACAGAGCTCATCAGTAGCTGATCTCTGATGCTCTACAGGTGGTCACACACAGTACCTGAGGAACTAAAGGCATTGACACGCCATAGTGAACGTCGGCCGTGTGCAGTACAGCAGATCACCTACTGGATGTTGACTAACTGGGGTCGATACAACATGTCAAATCTTTGGGAAATAAACAAAAAATGACTGTTGATGTTGTCTGGTCAGAAGCCATGGAATCGGCCACCGACAGCAGTATTTACACAGCACAGCACTGGAGAACAAATAGAATGTTCATGCTGGATTGAAACCACCATGATGCCTCCAACGGACCTCCTGCTGTTGCCTATGACGATCACCACTTGGACCTGGAAATGGAACTTTGGATTCCAAGCTTCTAAAATGCATCATGGAATGTTATGGAATGTGCTAGTGAATAGAACACATTGGATGCAACCTGGATTCCTATGGAAGAGGACAGACAATGTGATTTCTCCAATCTTGACTGCGAGGGGTGACATTGGCTTTTTTTTTTTTTATAATTGACTATTTTAATAGTTAATAGGATATTTAAACTGAGTGATGGGAAGGACATTTATTTTGCAGCAATTTTATGTATTTTATCTGAGGATTTAAATAATTGTTTTACTTATGTTTTATTGGTTAATTTAGCCATTTCAGATCATAATGTTCTTGACAGAATTTTATAATAAAATGTGTAAACATTCCGTACAAACTCTTGAATGAAATGTTCCATTCCCAAGTTAACCACACAGTGGCGCTACTGAGACTCATTGAACTACAATAAATCTCCTTCATTTACACCCTATGTATATCCAGGAAATGGAGTGGCAGAGCATTTGTCATTCCTAAGAAACATTTCCTGGAGCTGTACCTAAATTAGTGTCTTGGATAATCCATGAATGCTGCACAGTGGTGGCTGGTAGCACTTTAAATGGGGAGGACACGGATCATAGTAATGGCTGAAACAGAATGAATGTATTGTGTTTGATACCATTCCGTTCACTCCATTCCAGCCATTATTATGAGGCGTCCTCCTCTCACCAGCCTCCTCTGGTGCCGTTTCACCGCCAGCCTGCCTGGCCTCAGTGGACACTGCGTTATATAATCTCCAGGTCTACATGTTAAATCATTACCACTAGTTGTATAACCCTTTAAAGAGGTCTATGCCATGAGTGGACAAGATCAGAGAATTAACCATACCTAGAAATCAAATGACCCACAGAGGTTAGATGGGGGCAGAGTGATACCATTACAGAGACTTTGAGACTTTGATTTTAAGTCCCATGTGCATTCCAAGCAGAAGTGTTGACGTTGAAGGAAGGAGAGGGTTCTGTCCTATCTTTGAGGGAATATCTTATTTCCCTAGAGAGAGGGTGCATCCCAAATGACACACTATATGCCCTGGTTAACAGTAGTGTACTAAAGAATAGGGTGCCATTTTGGATGCAAATTGCCTCTACTGTATCTTTGAGGGAAATCTTCTTTCCCTAGAGAGAGAATCCCACAGGCCATGTGTTGACCAGCAACAAGACATCCTGTACCCGGACTAGAGCCAGGGTGCATTTCCTGGAGAAAATATGTTTTTATTTTCTCATCTTTTTATATACATGCCATGGCCTTTGACCTTGGACCTTAGTGATGGGCTACTGCTTTCTCACTCTGCCTGTACTCTCTTTATTGTGGAATACATTTCACTCAGAATGTATATTGTGAATTATTACGTTATTGGATGGGAGTACAACTGATTGAATAGCAGCAGCTAATACAGATGAAAGTACAATCACCTGACTGGCTGGTCTAACCTTTGATAGATGGTTTAGAAGCCCCCGAATACGCCATACTGCAAAAGAGCATGGCAGAACAGAGATTCCCATGGAACGGAAGGAATTCACTTATCCTATTATGGATAAAACAAAACAACGTTCTCCATCACCTTCATGAGAATAGATTGACGTTAACACGAGCGGTAGGAGAGCTGCAGCCAATCAGTGGCCTGGATTTCTCCCCGCATTTCTTTCTGGGAGGCGAACAGCAGACAGGCATTTGAGATTCTATATAGCGGGAGAATATAGTGTTGGCAACGTTCTTTCAACCTCCAACATTCCTCGACGTGCAGTTATGATTTTGTGGAATTGACAACAAAGAACAGTGGATTGGAGAAGGATTGAGATATCAGGTAAATTTGTTATTTTACAGATGTGGTTACATGTTTTTGGCAAAAGAACAGCTATTGATGTTGACAGTTTATTTGTTTTGGTGTGCGTTTATTTTGACACTGACACAGTCGGTTCAATGTCTTTTTATAAATTTGCAAATTGATAGCTATAAATGTAAATGTATTTCAATATTTCATTGCACACTAAATTATGTTGTGCATTTATATGCAGGAAGTCGCTTGATTGTCAAATATGCTTTCGTTTTTCCCTCATTTGAAAGCACTGGTCTTTTACGCCGTTTGGTTCTAGAATTCGTTTACTGAATTACTATCGTTTACTGAATTGTAGACGCTGTCAATAGTGTATACGCATATTCAATGTATTGCCAGGTATTGCGTTATGCACTGGCAAGTGGCAATAGAAGAGCGGCGACTGCAGCCTGTGCATGGTCACAATAACAATGATCACGTGCCACTGTGGACTATTCCAGAGACCACTACTGGACCATGAATCTCTGCACGTTTGCAAGTTTATGTAACCAATCTCGCGCATGAAACATGCTCATACTGCATTACACAACTTCCGTACTGTCAACTTAAACAACCATAGTATAGTCTATGTCGTTTGTTCTCCCGTCGTTTTCCACGTGTTGTTGTTACCTTCTCCCTACTACCTCTGTCAAGAGGTCAAGGTCCGTAATGACATAGGAGATCCTCTTGAAACCATGGACAGATCCTTTGTATCGAACCCTGCGCTGCTTTCTAATACATGATTATTACATCATGTCGCCTGGACAACCTAGAAGGGAAAATAGCTAAAGGAAGCCTTTTTGGAATGATAATATTCTCATACATACAAAGTACCGTAAGGATGCATGAAGCCCATTTACCCAGTTCTCTTCCTTGTATATTCTGTTTCTGTACTCTTTAGGCGTACGTCGATTTTATTGCGTCAAAGATTCTATCTATATCTTGTAACATGATGATATGGTAGTGTGGCTGATGATATGGGTGTGTGGCTGATGATATGGGTGTGTGGCTGATGATATGGGTGTGTGGCTGATGATATGGGTGTGTGGCTGATGATATGGGTGTGTGGCTGATGATATGGGTGTGTGGCTGATGATATGGTAGTGTGGCTGATGATATGGTAGTGTGGCTGATGATATGGTAGTGTGGCTGATGATATGGTCATGTATGTTAATGGGAATGACCGATGCTTGGCAGGCAGCACTACATGCGTTGGGCTTACATACAGTATCAAGTGTTTCACAGTCAGAGAGTTAAATGAGAGCATTTGCCAATCAGTCTTTGCTTTTGTCGGACTCAAGCAGTATATAAGTAAAGCCCTACTGTAATTAAAACGTTGACCTAATTGCAAACGTAGGTCAGATTCTACAAATAAATGGCCCAGTATGTTGTTCATAGCACTTCTGCTTTACATGTGCGTTAGCCTTGTTTATCACCATATGTTGTATTAGGTACGCATGAGGAGAGAACGCAGTCATCCACTGTCTATGCCCCAGATTTCTCTCTTGGCTCTAGGTTGCAGTGCACTCTGGTCCGAGAGCCACTGGATCCAGTCATAAATAATTACCCTCACGATGTAAATGAGTCTGTTTTGTTGTTCCATTAGTTCATATTAAGGACAGGGTGGACTTATGAAAGGTTATGTTTTTGGTAAAAAGACACATTATCAAAATGTGTTGTCTGCATGGTCAGTGAAAAAAGCTGAAGGGGTGGTCTAGTAGTCTAAGCTTTAAGCCGCATTCTCTGAAGCACATGTACGATGTACGATGTACCGCTGTCAGCATGGGTTTGAATCCGGACGGCTGCTCTTTAAGCATGCGCTCTCCTACCTTTCACCACTGTCCAACATGAGAAAACTCCCCACTCTTTTGTCCACAAAAATGTAAAAAAGGAAAGAGAAATTCAGCTCTTTTAGTCCTGTTAAATCATTCAGGTAATTGTTGGTGTCACTGATGATTAGTAATTAGAGGACGCTGTCTGTATCTAATCAGCCCGCTACATTTTTTTTATTTTTTTTATTTTTTTTATTTTTTAAAATGTTAAACTTTGCCTCTCCCAGCCGAGTGATATCAATGAAAAGATGTGGTTACAGTTTCCACAATTGACGGGTGTGTACAGTAGTATGTCAAAGGGAATCCGCTTTGTTCTGCATTCCTGTTGAAGTTCAACACCTTCCACTCAGTGCTGTCGGATGAACAGGGCTGCACATCCCAAATGGCACCCTATTCCCTATATAGTGCACTACTTTTGACCAGAGCCCATGTAGTGTACTGCATAGGGAATAAGGTAGCATTTGAGCCACAGCCCAGGCCTCTCTCCATGACAGACAGGACCACTGCTGCTCTCATTGGGATCATTCAGCCAATGGGGTTGCATAAGAAACCTCTCTTTCATTACTCTGCCTTGTATCTTAATATGGCTCGTTGTTATGACCACAATAAGAACTGAGCAGAGATAAAGTGTAACATATTGTTTCTGAAGCACAATACATTTGTGTCTGACACCAGAGGGGGGATGGAGGGGGGGAGGGAGACACAAACTAACTCTAGTGACGGGGAAGAAATCAAGTTACACTTTGCAATATTATTTTTAGACGATATTATATCGATATTTGACTCCAAGTATCGATTTGTAAAAAATATTTACTTTTGTTTATTACTGTAGGTGGCGTTAGCTAGCGCTAGTCGGCTGGACCTGAGCCAAAACGCCAGTATTTTTACTCCTATAGCTTGTTCTCCATCTTCTTCTTCAATAGTGAGCCAACATGTTTTCAGCACTTTAATTTCCCTAACTGATCAAAACTACTTTTCTCATGGCTCTCTTGTCTCTCTGCAGAATACATATGGTGAGCAATATGTCTGGAACATCAAATCCCAATCAAATCGCAGTATAGAATCCCAATATGTATGTAATCATGAGAACGCAGTCGGCACCTAAGTATGGTGATAAAATCATATTGTGAGGTCCCTGGCAATTCCCAGCCCTAACAAACTGCAGCAAGAGACATAGACCAACAACAGTGAGTGACTTCAGACCCATGGGGCAGTAGGGTGATGGTGTAATGCACTCTGGGATAGATGGATGGATGGAGGGGAGGGGGGTGATGGTGTAATGCACTCTGGGATAGATGGATGGATGGAGGGGAGGGGGGTGATGGTGTAATGCACTCTGGGATAGATGGATGGATGGATGGAGGGGAGGGGGGTGATGGTGTAATGCACTCTGGGATAGATGGATGGATGGAGGGGAGGGGGGTGATGGTGTAATGTACTCTGGGATAGATGGATGGATGGAGGGGAGCCTGATGCGCCTAAATATTTTGCTGTGTGACCTGGAATTTTAATTTAGAAAAATTAAGGATTCTAGCTTTATTGCCTCATATTTGTGTGAGCATACATTTAGGTTGCACACATGGTCCTTGTTAAAAAGGCCAGCGTAGAGCCCTGGGCAAGACTGGGTGACTAAGAGTGTCACCATGGCAGACTGACTACCTGGGTGTGGTAGAGAGGTTTGGTAGAGCTGTATACACAGGGAAGAGTTGTTGTCTGACTGGTGGACTCGGGTCAGTGGTCAGTGGTGCAATGGCGGACTGGGACTCTGAGTGCTGGTGCTCTAGTGAAGACTGACAGACTCAGGATAGTGTGTTTTTAGCCTTCGGTCAATGTAGCCTGGGCCCAGATCTATGTTGCTTTATGTATGGGATTGGCAATGCTAGTTAGAGCTGGGACCAGGCTACCCCATAATGATCTGGGACCAGACTACCCCATAATGATCTGGGACCAGGCTACCCCATAATGATCTGGGACCAGGCTACCACATAATGATCTGGGACCAGAATACCACATAATGATCTGGGACCAGGCTGCCACATAATGATCTGGGACCAGGCTACCACATAATGATCTGGGACCAGGCTGCCACATAATGATCTGGGACCAGGCTACCACATAATGATCTGGGACCAGGCTGCCACATAATGATCTGGGACCATATAGAACTGGGTAGACTAGGGGTCATGGTGGTATAAAACTGGGTAGACTAGGGGTCATGGTGGTATAGAACTGGGTAGACTAGGGGTCATGGTGGTATAGAACTGGGTAGACTAGGGGTCATGGTGGTATAGAACTGGGTAGACTAGGGGTCATGGTGGTATAGAACTGGGTAGACTAGGGGTCATGGTGGTATAGAACTGGGTAGACTAGGGGTCATGGTGGTATAGAACTGGGTAGACTAGGGGTCATTTTGGTATAGAACTGGGTCGACTAGGGGTCATGGTGATAGAGCTGGGTAGACTAGGGGTCAGTCATGGTGATATAGAACTGTGTAGACTAGGGGTCATGGTGGTATAGAACTGGGTAGACTAGGGGTCATGGTGCTATAGAACTGGGTAGACTAGGGGTCATGGTGCTATAGAACTGGGTAGACTAGGGGTCATGGTGGCATTGTACCACACATTCTGTTCTGATTGGCTGACAAGGCCACATTCAAGAGCAGTTGGCTGGCTGGGACTGATCTAGATGGAGAGCAGATGGGTTCACCACGGCATGCCCAGTCAGGAAGTGACACACAAACACACACACAGGCACTCATACGAATGCTTGAATGAATGAACACACGAGTGCCCGCTCACAAGCAAACATGTACTCGCTCACACACACACACACACACACACACACACACACACACACACACACACACACACACACACACACACACACACACACACACACACACACACACACACACACACCTCAAGTTGTTAAGTATGTGGTATTCTCATCATTTTTACGATTGGCTGTCTGCTTATTGTCTTGTGCTGACGATTCCCCCTCTCTTCAGAACAGATAGAATGTTCTGACCATGTTGTGTTGCTATTAATACCAGAGTTCAAAATGGGCCAATTTCTATAGTAAAGCAGTCATCTGTAAGCAGCAATGCATGGCCAGAAGGAGAGTATATGTAAGCAGGCAGTCATCCAGTCACAGATTTATCTCTTGAGATCTGGACTTAAACAAATGGCTTTTTTCCTTTGTAGTGGGACAGCAAACAGGCAGGCCTAAGAGAGTCTGTAGTACGGTCTTCTATCTGGCCAATGTGTCAGTATGGACTACACTCCACACTGTTGGGGGGTTACTATGCCCAGTGCCTGGTTAATGCCATGGTAATTAACCTTTCATATGCAGTAATGAAATCCTCTATTAGATCCAAGCCACACCAACTGTCATTTCCAACAGTTGTAATTGATGTAATATATTCATCACTGTAATCCAATCATCATCAATCATACGATCATCCAATCATAACATGTTTACTAAAATGTAAGGTAATAATATATTCTGTATTCACAGCCATGGACTAAATGAGACTTAAAGCTGCAAAATGTTCCTTTTTGGGTGACCTGACCAAATTCACATAGAAATGTGGGTTATAGATCTGTCATGCTTATTGAAAGCAGGTCTAAGAAGCGGTAGATTTGTTCTATGTGAGCTTCACCTTCTTAACTTCTAGTTTTTGCGTCTTTTACTGTAGGTTTTGGTTTCAAACAGCTGAAAATACAATATTTTTGGTTATTGAAAATACATTTCACAGTGGTTTAGAGGGTACAATGATTCTCTACACTAGCTTGTTTTGCCACATAAACTGAAATTAGCTGAGCTATTAGAATTTTAGCAACGAGGAAATGGCAGAGTGGTTTCTGCATATTGCATCTTCAATAGACACAATGCATGGAAAAACTACCCATGTAAAAGTACCAAACTACATTCCCTGCTTTATATTTTCCACACCATCCCGTCTTAATTGTTAACATGAGGGTTTTGTAGACTGAATTAACTCTTTGTGTGTTTCCCTAATGGCACCCTATTCCCTACATAGTGCACGACTTTAGACCAGAGCCCCAATAAGTAGTGCACTATATAGGGTGTCAGTTGGGATCCTCTCTCACTAGCCTCTCTATTGTCCGTAGTCTTGAACGTGATGGGTTTTTGAGGAGCCTGGCTGTGTAGAAGACTGTGGCAGTTGAACACTTGAGACTTCACTGACTATAAAACAAGTGTGAAAAGATTCCTTTGTTCCAGATCGATTTTGCTGTAGTCGTCAGGGCACAAAGTGTGTCACAGAGCACTCTATCGTAGGGATGAGGGTGTCACGGAGCACTCTATCGTAGGGATGAGGGTGTCACAGAGCACTCTATCGTAGGGATGAGGGTGTCACAGAGCACTCTATCGTAGGGATGAGGGTGTCACGGAGCACTCTATTGTAGGGATGAGGGTGTCACGGAGCACTCTATTGTAGGGATGAGGGTGTCACAGAGCACTCTATTGTAGGGATGAGGGTGTCACAGAGCACTCTATTGTAGGGATGAGGGTGTCACAGAGCACTCTATCGTAGGGATGAGGGTGTCACAGAGCACTCTATCGTAGGGATGAGGGTGTCACAGAGCACTCTATAGTAGGGATGAGGGTGTCACAGAGCACTCTATTGTAGGGATGAGGGTGTCACGGAGCACTCTATCGTAGGGATGAGGGTACCACAGAGCACTCTATCGTACGGATGAGGGTGTCACAGAGCACTCTATAGTAGGGATGAGGGTACCACAGAGCACTCTATCGTAGGGATGAGGGTGTCACGGATCACTCTATCGTTGGGATGACAGTGTCACGGAGCACTCTATCGTAGGGATGAGGGTGTCACGGAGCACTCTATTGTAGGGATGAGGGTGTCACAGAGCACTCTATTGTAGGGATGAGGGTGTCACAGAGCACTCTATTGTAGGGATGAGGGTGTCACAGAGCACTCTATCGTAGGGATGAGGGTGTCACAGAGCACTCTATCGTAGGGATGAGGGTGTCACAGAGCACTCTATAGTAGGGATGAGGGTGTCACAGAGCACTCTATTGTAGGGATGAGGGTGTCACGGAGCACTCTATCGTAGGGATGAGGGTACCACAGAGCACTCTATCGTAGGGATGAGGGTGTCACAGAGCACTCTATAGTAGGGATGAGGGTACCACAGAGCACTCTATCGTAGGGATGAGGGTGTCACAGAGCACTCTATCGTAGGGATGAGGGTGTCACAGAGCACTCTATCGTAGGGATGAGGGTGTCACAGAGCACTCTATCGTAGGGATGAGGGTGTCACAGAGCACTCTATCGTAGGGATGAGGGTGTCACGGAGCACTCTATCGTAGGGATGAGGGTGTCACGGAGCACTCTATAGTAGGGATGAGGGTGTCACGGAGCACTCTATCGTAGGGATGAGGGTGTCACGGAGCACTCTATCGTAGGGATGAGGGTGCCACGGAGCACTCTATCGTAGGGATGAGGGTACCACAGAGCACTCTATCGTAGGGATGAGGGTGTCACAGAGCACTCTATCGTAGGGATGAGGGTGTCACAGAGCACTCTATAGTAGGGATGAGGGTACCACAGAGCACTCTATCGTAGGGATGAGGGTGCCACAGAGCACTCTATCGTAGGGATGAGGGTGCCACAGAGCACTCTATCGTAGGGATGAGGGTGTCACAGAGCACTCTATCGTAGGGATGAGGGTGTCACAGAGCACTCTATCGTAGGGATGAGGGTGCCACAGAGCACTCTATAGTAGGGATGAGGGTGCCACAGAGCACTCTATAGTAGGGATGAGGGTACCACAGAGCACTCTATAGTAGGGATGAGGGTGCCACAGAGCACTCTATCGTAGGGATGAGGGTGTCACAGAGCACTCTATCGTAGGGATGAGGGTGTCACAGAGCACTCTATCGTAGGGATGAGGGTGTCACAGTAAATAAACAGACTAAGGCTTCCCCAAACACGAGTATGTGCACAGAGGGCAGTCAAGTCTGTCAGTACATGTAGAAGGTTCCAGAGAAAGTGGAGTGAATTTGCTGGGAAAATCTTGTTTGGCAGGATACAAGCTGAAACAAGATTGTGTGAAAATTTCACATAGATCATCCAAGGTCCTGTACACTAGAAGCTGCAGTGTTGTGATATCAAATCACATTTGATTGGTCATATACACATATTTAGCAGATGTTATTGCGAGTGTAGAGAAATGCTTGGTCGTATCACTGTTTTTATTCATTTGTGGAAGGGAGAAGCTGTTAAACTCTTTGTGTACTCTATAATACAGTTCTTTGTTTATTCCTGACGTTGGGAGTTCAGTAGTTGAAAGGTCGGTCACTAGATCTGTTTAGGTTTCACGGGTAACTGTTTAAATACTTACCAAGTTAGAGCTATAAGTTAGAGCTATAACAGTTAACTTAACAAGTCCCAAAAGTCACCCTATATCATATATAGTGCACTACTTTAGACCAGAGCTCTATTGGCCCTAGTCAACACTAAGTCATGCACTATATAGGGAATAGGGTGGCATTTGGGATACTGTATTGGCCAGAGTCCTGGACGACCCATGCCACCACCTCAACGCCCCGAACACCAACGGTAGCACCCAGCGACGTCACCCACCATGTGTGTATGTGTGAAGAGACGGCCATGGGACTCAGAGCCAGACAGAGCTGTCACAGTGCTGTCACAATGGCTCCCCAGTGTCCCTCGTTCTCAATGACATGATTGATAGACATTAATAATGGCTTGTTTTCCCTGTAAGAATGGACCTGTGAAACATAATGCCCTTACTCAGGGTCCATCTGGGGTTTTCTGTACTTAGAGTTCATTTATGTGGTTGATTTGTAGCTGTGTCTTGTAAACAAACCCCTTTTCTGCCACCCATGGTGCTGTACCACCCATGTAGTGCTGAAGGGGGCTGGGGGTGCATTGAATGACAGCAACTATCCAGTCTTCACTCCTCTATATTTTTGAAAATTAGAGTGACAGTTGAAATCAGTTGGAGAAGGAGTTATAGATTTAAATCTTCTGGAATATAAAGGTTGTCTGTCTGTATTCCGGATCTCTAGATAGATAACAGAACTGCTCTCTGGGAGCAGTCAGAACTGACAAGCTGCGTGTGTCGGGGGGGGGGGGGCTCTTTGCTGTGGTGTACTTTGCCATGGCAACACGGGTTCTGCGAGGCTGCTGAGTGGTTACTGTAGTTCACCATGGGAACGACTTGGTGAGCACAGTCCTTATTTACTTCAGTGGTACAACATTATCAGGAAGTCGTCAGTATCTTCCTAAAACAGAGCTTTGTTGAAAATCTGATACCTGTCATTGGTTAAATCTTTTAAAATCTTTATGTGTGTGTCTTTATTAATGTAGATGTGATCTGTGATCCAGGAGTGTGTTTTATGCCGTGTTTATCTGAATGCCGCTTGTCTTGCTGTGTGTAGACACACATGGGGATGACTATGATGTGTTTGAAGAGGGCTCCTGCTCCTCAGACTGACTGAAAGCATCTGGAGAGAGAGGCTGGGTCCCAAACGGCACCCTGTTCTATATAGTGCATTACTTTTGGGACATAGCCAGAGAAAGAGTGTTGTAAAACAAGCCCTTAACAGGAGAGGGGCTCGGCTATAGCCAGCCTTTAAAAAGGAAGGCAGTCAGGTTTTATCAGTTGGGTTGAAGAAATGAGAAACAGGAGGTAAGACAGCTGTGGCAGGACATGACTTTGTTGTCTGTTAGGGTTTTAAATACAATACTGATTACTGAACTATACGGTATGTATTTGTTTTTCATCTAAACTATAAGTATTTAGGTTACACTATAAGGTGTTATTCGTATTGACATGCTATTACTAGTTTAGTGCTTTGGATTTGGTGCCAAGTACATAATGAAATGTTTTCATCCCAAATGGCACCCTATTCCCTATATAGTGCACTACTTTTGACCAGAGCCTTATGGGTAAGTAGTACCCTATATAGGGTGCCGTTTGGGACGCGGTTGTTATCACTGGATGGGTCATAAATATGTGGACAGTAGAAGAAGGGTGATTAATAAGTCTGAAGGACTCACAATGTGAAAGTAGGAGCACTCACAGTCCTGTACTTTGCACTTTGCTTTCAGACTTTGATGAACAATGGCCTATCACTTGTTCCACTTTCGTTCTTGTTCACACACACACACACACACACACACACACACACACACACACACACACACACACACACACACACAGAGAGAGAGAAAGACTGTGAACATCAGTCACTTACAATGTTCATTGAATATTTTTCACAGCACAAAGAAACTAAGAGAGTCACCTACTCCAAGCAGTGTAGAGGGGGAAACCAACTACTGCAGCGCCATGGCTGACCCAAAGCTGGCTGACCCAAAGCTGGCTGAACTAAGGTAATAAGTCATGGATGTCTCTGAATATGCTGTTGTATCGACATCAATGGCCAACATTTCTTCAATCAGTCTGCCTCTCTTTAAACTGTTCTATGACCTCACGATCACAGTGAAACACAGCGGTTTGAAACAGTAGAAATACTGGCTGTGTGTGTGTGTGTGTGTGTGTGTGTGTGTGTGTGTGTGTGTGTGTGTGTGTGTGTGTGTGTGTGTGTGTGTGTGTGTGGTGTGTGTGTGTGGTGTGTGTGCCGGCCTGACTGTCAGTCTGCTCTCCTGGCACTACCATGGCTCTGCTCTTGAATACCAGAGATCTATTAATAATCATCACCTCCGTGCCAGAAAACTTACGACATCTGCCCATTCACAGTCAGCCTGGGCTCACACCACTGACAACTAGCTGAGCTAAGTCAGCCTGGGCTCACACCACTGACAACTAGCTGAGCTAAAGCTCTGCCTCCAGCCTCCAGCTAGCACACTGAGTTAGCGGTGAGAGAGAGAACCAGAGCCAATGAAACAAGCCTTGTGTTAGAGACGGTGTGTTTTCACAGAGGACCCAAGTCAAACCACTACGGCTGTCTGTACAGCTGTATTAATATTGTCCCCAGGCTAAGCCCTTGTCCAAAATGGGACCCTATTCTCTACATAGTGCATGACCCGTAGGGTCTGACGAACAAGATTAGAGCTGCCCCTACAGTCATCTCCTGCACCTACAGTCATCTCCTTCACCTACAGTCATCTCCTTCACCTACAGTCATCTCCTTCGCCTACAGTCATCTCCTGCACCTACAGTCATCTCTTTGACCTACAGTCATCTCTTTGACCTACAGTCATCTCCTTCACCTACAGTCATCTCCTTCGCCTACAGTCATCTCCTTCGCCTACAGTCATCTCCTTCGCCTACAGTCATCTCCTTCGCCTACAGTCATCTCCTTCGCCTACAGTCATCTCCTTCGCCTACAGTCATCTCCTTCGCCTACAGTCATCTCTTTGACCTACAGTCATCTCCTTCGCCTACAGTCATCTCCTTCGCCTACAGTCATCTCCTTCGCCTACAGTCATCTCCTTCGCCTACAGTCATCTCTTTGACCTACAGTCATCTCCTTCGCCTACAGTCATCTCTTTCGCCTACAGTCATCTCCTTCGCCTACAGTCATCTCCTTGACCTACAGTCATCTCCTTCGCCTATAGTCATCTCTTTGACCTACAGTCATCTCCTTCGCCTACAGTCATCTCCTTCGCCTACAGTCATCTCCTTCGCCTACAGTCATCTCCTTCGCCTACAGTCATCTCCTTCGCCTACAGTCATCTCTTTGACCTACAGTCATCTCCTTCGCCTACAGTCATCTCCTTCACCTACAGTCATCTCCTTCGACCACAGTCATCTCCTTCGCCTACAGTCATCTCCTTCGCCTACAGTCATCTCTTTGACCTACAGTCATCTCTTTGACCTACAGTCATCTCCTTCGCCTACAGTCATCTCCTGCACCTACAGTCATCTCCTGCACCTACAGTCATCTCCTGCACCTACAGTCATCTCCTGCACCTACAGTCATCTCCTTCGCCTACAGTCATCTCCTTCGCCTACAGTCATCTCCTTCGCCTACAGTCATCTCTTTGACCTACAGTCATCTCCTTCGCCTACAGTCATCTCTTTGACCTACAGTCATCTCCTTCGCCTACAGTTATCTCTTTGACCTACAGTCATCTCCTTCGCCTACAGTCATCTCCTTCGCCTACAGTCATCTCCTTCGCCTACAGTCATCTCCTTCGCCTACAGTCATCTCCTTCGCTTACAGTCATCTCTTTGACCTACAGTCATCTCCTTCGCCTACAGTCATCTCCTTCGCCTACAGTCATCTCCTTCGCCTACAGTCATCTCTTTGACCTACAGTCATCTCCTTCGCCTACAGTCATCTCTTTGACCTACAGTCATCTCCTTCGCCTACAGTCATCTCTTTGACCTACAGTCATCTCTTTGACCTACAGTCATCTCCTTCGCCTACAGTCATCTCTTTGACCTACAGTCATCTCCTTCGCCTACAGTCATCTCCTTCGCCTACAGTCATCTCCTTCGCCTACAGTCATCTCTTTCGCCTACAGTCATCTCCTTCGCCTACAGTCATCTCCTTCGCCTACAGTCATCTCCTTCGCCTACAGTCATCTCCTTCGCCTACAGTCATCTCCTTCGCCTACAGTCATCTCCTTCGCATACAGTCATCTCCTTCGCCTACAGTCATCTCCTTCGCCTACAGTCATCTCCTTCGCCTACAGTCATCTCCTTCGCCTACAGTCATCTCTTTGACCTACAGTCATCTCCTTCGCCTACAGTCATCTCTTTGACCTACAGTCATCTCCTTCGCCTACAGTCATCTCTTTGACCTACAGTCATCTCCTTCACCTACAGTCATCTCTTTGACCTACAGTCATCTCCTTCGCCTACAGTCATCTCTTTGACCTACAGTCATCTCCTTCGCCTACAGTCATCTCCTTCGCCTACAGTCATCTCTTTGACCTACAGTCATCTCCTTCGCCTACAGTCATCTCTTTGACCTACAGTCATCTCCTTCGCCTACAGTCATCTCCTTCGCCTACAGTCATCTCCTTCGCCTACAGTCATCTCCTTCGCCTACAGTCATCTCTTTGACCTACAGTCATCTCCTTCGCCTACAGTCATCTCCTTCGCCTACAGTCATCTCCTTCACCTACAGTCATCTCCTTCGCCTACAGTCATCTCTTTGACCTACAGTCATCTCCTTCGCCTACAGTCATCTCCTTCGCCTACAGTCATCTCCTTCGCCTACAGTCATCTCCTTCGCCTACAGTCATCTCCTTCGCCTACAGTCATCTCCTTCGCCTACAGTCATCTCCTTCGCCTACAGTCATCTCTTTGACCTACAGTCATCTCCTTCGCCTACAGTCATCTCTTTGACCTACAGTCATCTCCTTCGCCTACAGTCATCTCCTTCGCCTACAGTCATCTCCTTGACCTACAGTCATCTCCTTCGCCTACAGTCATCTCCTTCGCCTACAGTCATCTCCTTCGCCTACAGTCATCTCCTTGACCTACAGTCATCTCCTTGACCTACAGTCATCTCCTGCACCTACAGTCATCTCCTTCGCCTACAGTCATCTCCTTCGCCTACAGTCATCTCCTTCGCCTACAGTCATCTCCTTCGCATACAGTCATCTCCTTCGCCTACAGTCATCTCCTTCGCCTACAGTCATCTCTTTGACCTACAGTCATCTCCTTCGCCTACAGTCATCTCCTTCGCCTACAGTCATCTCCTTCGCCTACAGTCATCTCCTTCGCCTACAGTCATCTCTTTGACCTACAGTCATCTCCTTCGCCTACAGTCATCTCCTTCACCTACAGTCATCTCCTTCGCCTACAGTCATCTCCTTCACCTACAGTCAGGATCACAGCATGATGCAATAAAGATGAGAATTCCCCTTTTCTGCTCCAGACCTGTTATGTCCCAGTCCACCTGTACTAACACAGTGGCGTAACACAGGAGACACAGAGCTGTTGTTATATCCCAGTCCACCTGTACTAACACAGTGGCGTAACACAGGAGACACAGAGCTGTTGTTATGTCCCAGTCCACCTGTACTAACACAGTGGCGTAACACAGGAGACACAGAGCTGTTATTATGTCCCAGTCCACCTGTACTAACACAGTGGTTTAACACAGGAGACACAGAGCTGTTATTATGTCCCAGTCCACCTGTACTAACACAGTGGTTTAACACAGGAGACACAGAGCTGTTGTTATGTCCCAGTCCACCTGTACTAACACAGTGGTTTAACACAGGAGACACAGAGCTGGTATTATGTCCCAGTCCACCTGTACTAACACAGTGGCGTAACACAGGAGACACAGAGCTGTTATTATGTCCCAGTCCACCTGTACTAACACAGTGGTGTAACACAGGAGACACAGAGCGTGTATTATGTCCCAGTCCACCTGTACTAACACAGTGGTTTAACACAGGAGACACAGAGCTGTTATTATGTCCCAGTCCACCTGTACTAACACAGTGGTTTAACACAGGAGACACAGAGCTGGTATTATGTCCCAGTCCACCTGTACTAACACAGTGGTTTAACACAGGAGACACAGAACGTGTATTATGTTCCACATACTTAACTCATGTACAGAATGTAAATCTGTTTCACATAAACAGGAAAACCACACATCCTGGCTCTTCAGCTAATAGTGTCGGTCTCTTTCCTCTTCCTCAGAGACGGCATGGCAGATTTTACAGTTCAGACGGCCAAGCACTCCAACCCTCCAATCTCCTCCACTCCCCTGCGGCCGCCCAGCGAACAGCAGTCCAAGGACCGGGCCTCCAAAAGGCATTCCTCCGAGTCCAACGGGACCAGCGAGGGTGGAGCAGGGTCGCGGACGCCCGTGGAGATAACCGCACTGGAGGAGTCGTTCCGGCGCTTCGCCATCCACGGCGACACGCGTGCCACAGGAAAGGACATGCATGGCAAGAACTGGTCCAAGCTGTGCAAGGACTGCGGCGTCATCGACGGAAAAACTGTCACCCTCACGGACGTGGATATTGTCTTTACTAAAGTCAAGTAAGGAAATCTTTTCTAGTAGGCTGTGTCCCAAATGGTGTAGTAGAAATCTTGCAGCGCAAATGGCACCCTATTCCCTAAATAGTGCACTACTTTTGACCAGAACCCTATGGGCCCTGGTCAAAAGTAGTGCACTATGAAGGGATTAGAGGGGAGAGAGGAGATGGGAGGAGATGAGAGGGGAGAGAGGAGATGAGAGGAGATTGGAGGGGAGATGAGAGGTGGGAGAGGAAAGGGGAGGAGAGTGTAGAGAGTGTAGAGAGGAGAGAGTGTAGAGAGGAGAGTGTGTAGAGAGGAGAGTGTGTAGAGAGGAGAGTGTGTAGAGAGGAGAGTGTGTAGAGAGGAGAGTGTGTAGAGAGGAGAGTGTGTAGAGAGGAGAGTGTGTAGAGAGGAGAGTGTGTAGAGAGGAGAGTGTAGAGAGGAGAGTGTAGAGGAGAGGAGAGTGTAGAGAGGAGAGGAGAGTGTAGAGGAGAGGAGAGTGTAGAGGAGAGGAGAGTGTAGAGAGTGTAGAGGAGAGGAGAGTGTAGAGGAGAGGAGAGTGTAGAGGAGAGGAGAGTGTAGAGGAGAGTGTAGAGAGGAGAGGAGAGTGTAGAGGAGAGGAGAGTGTAGAGAGGAGAGTGTAGAGGAGAGGAGAGTGTAGAGGAGAGGAGAGTGTAGAGGAGAGGAGAGTGTATAGAGTGTAGAGAGGGGAGTGTAGAGAGGAGAGTGTGAGGAGAGGAGGGTGTATAGAGTAGAGTGAGGAGAGTGTAGAGAGTAGAGGAGAGTGTAAAGGAGAGTGTAGAGAGTAGAGGAGAGTGTAGAGAGGAGATTCCAGGAAAGGGGGAGATGCCAGGAGAGGGGGAGATGCCAGGAGAGGGGGAGATGACAGGAGAGGGGGAGATGACAGGAGAGGAGGAGGAGTTATCTTCCTTTCTGTTTCTTTCATCCTCATTGTAATGGTGAAATGCATTTCATTGAATCAACTGTTGTCTCAGTATAAAGGGAAGGCTGGTAGAGATCCAGTAGTAGGATCCTCCTGTTATATAATAGTTATGTAAAGCAGACAGATACAGAGAGATAGTAGGATCCTCCTGTTATATAATAGTTATGTAATGCAGACAGATACAGAGAGATAGTACGATCCTCCTGTTATATAATAGTTATGTAAAGCAGACAGATACAGAGAGATAGTAGGATCCTCCTGTTATATAATAGTTATGTAATGCAGACAGATACAGAGAGATAGTAGGATCCTCCTGTTATATAATAGTTATGTAATGCAGACAGATACAGAGAGATAGTAGGATCCTCCTGTTATATAATAGTTATGTAATGCAGACAGATACAGAGAGATAGTAGGATCCTCCTGTTATATAATAGTTATGTAATGCAGACAGATACAGAGAGATAGTAGGATCCTCCTGGTATATAATAGTTATGTAATGCAGACAGATACAGAGAGATAGTAGGATCCTCCTGTTATATAATAGTTATGTAATGCAGACAGATACAGAGAGATAGTAGGATCCTCCTGGTATATAATAGTTATGTAATGCAGACAGATACAGAGAGATAGTAGGATCCTCCTGTTATATAATAGTTATGTAATGCAGACAGATACAGAGAGATAGTAGGATCCTCCTGTTATATAATAGTTATGTAATGCAGACAGATACAGAGAGATAGTAGGATCCTCCTGTTATATAATAATTATGTAAAGCAGACAGATACAGAGAGATAGTAGGATCCTCCTGTTATATAATAGTTATGTAATGCAGACAGATACAGAGAGATAGTACGATCCTCCTGTTCTGCCCTCGGGTACAGTCATGTTGTGGGTGGTTGTTGCCCTCGGGTACAGTCATGTTGTGGGTGGTTGTTGCCCTCGGGTACAGTCATGTTGTGGGTGGTTGTTGCCCTCGGGTACAGTCATGTTGTGGGTGGTTGTTGCCCTCGGTAACAGTCATGTTGTGGGTGGTTGTTGTCCTCGGTAACAGTCATGTTGTGGGGGTTGTTGCCCTCAGTAACAGTCATGTTGTGGGGGGTTGTTGCCCTCGGGTACAGTCATGTTGTGGGGGGTTGTTGCCCTCAGTAACAGTCATGTTGTGGGTGGTTGTTGCCCTCGGGTACAGTCATGTTGTGGGGGGTTGTTGCCCTCGGGTACAGTCATGTTGTGGGGGGTTGTTGCCCTCAGTAACAGTCATGTTGTGGGATTGTTGCCCTCAGTAACAGTCATGTTGTGGGGGTTGTTGCCCTCAGTAACAGTCATGTTGTGGGGGGTTGTTGCCCTCGGGTACAGTCATGTTGTGGGGGGTTGTTGCCCTCGGGTACAGTCATGTTGTGGGGGGTTGTTGCCCTCAGTAACAGTCATGTTGTGGGGTTGTTGCCCTCAGTAACAGTCATGTTGTGGGTGGTTGTTGCCCTCGGTAACAGTCATGTTGTGGGTGGTTGTTGCCCTCGGTAACAGTCATGTTGTGGGGGGTTGTTACCCTCAGTAACAGTCATGTTGTGGGGGTTGTTGCCCTCAGTAACAGTCATGTTGTGGGGGTTGTTGCCCTCAGTAACAGTCATGTTGTGGGGTTGTTGCCCTCAGTAACAGTCATGTTGTGGGGGTTGTTGCCCTCAGTAACAGTCATGTTGTGGGGGTTGTTGCCCTCAGTAACAGTCATGTTGTGGGGGGTTGTTGCCCTCAGTAACAGTCATGTTGTGGGGGTTGTTGCCCTCAGTAACAGTCATGTTGTGGGGGTTGTTGCCCTCGGTAACAGTCATGTTGTGGGGGTTGTTGCCCTCAGTAACAGTCATGTTGTGGGGGTTGTTGCCCTCTGTAACAGTCATGTTGTGGGGGGTTGTTGCCCTCAGTAACAGTCATGTTGTGGGGGTTGTTGCCCTCAGTAACAGTCATGTTGTGGGGGGTTGTTGCCCTCAGTAACAGTCATGTTGTTGTGGGGGTTGTTGCCCTCAGTAACAGTCATGTTGTGGGGGTTGTTGCCCTCAGTAACAGTCATGTTGTGGGGGTTGTTGCCCTCAGTAACAGTCATGTTGTGGGGGGTTGTTGCCCCTCAGTAACAGTCATGTTGTGGGGGTTGTTGCCCTCAGTAACAGTCATGTTGTGGGGGGTTGTTGCCCCTCAGTAACAGTCATGTTGTTGTGGGGTTGTTGCCCTCAGTAACAGTCATGTTGTGGGGGGTTGTTGCCCTCTGTAACAGTCATGTTGTGGGCGGTTGTTGCCCTCGGTAACAGTCATGTTGTGGGGGGTTGTTGCCCTCAGTAACAGTCATGTTGTGGGGGTTGTTGCCCCTCAGTAACAGTCATGTTGTGGGGGGTTGTTGCCCCTCAGTAACAGTCATGTTGTGGGGGTTGTTACCCTCAGTAACAGTCATGTTGTGGGGGGTTGTTACCCTCAGTAACAGTCATGTTGTGGGGGTTGTTGCCCTCAGTAACAGTCATGTTGTGGGGGGTTGTTGCCCTCAGTAACAGTCATGTTGTGGGGGTTGTTGCCCTCAGTAACAGTCATGTTGTGGGGGGTTGTTGCCCTCGGGTACAGTCATGTTGTGGGGGGTTGTTGCCCCTCAGTAACAGTCATGTTGTGGGGGTTGTTGCCCTCAGTAACAGTCATGTTGTGGGGGGTTTTTGCCCTCAGTAACAGTCATGTTGTGGGGGGTTGTTGCCCCTCAGTAACAGTCATGTTGTGGGGGGTTGTTGCCCTCTGTAACAGTCATGTTGTGGGCGGTTGTTGCCCTCGGTAACAGTCATGTTGTGGGGGGTTGTTGCCCTCGGTAACAGTCATGTTGTGGGGGGTTGTTGCCCTCAGTAACAGTCATGTTGTGGGGGTTGTTGCCCCTCAGTAACAGTCATGTTGTGGGGGGTTGTTGCCCCTCAGTAACAGTCATGTTGTGGGGGGTTGTTGCCCCTCAGTAACAGTCATGTTGTGGGGGTTGTTGCCCTCAGTAACAGTCATGTTGTGGGGGTTGTTGCCCTCAGTAACAGTCATGTTGTGGGGGTTGTTGCCCCTCAGTAACAGTCATGTTGTGGGGGGTTGTTGCCCTCAGTAACAGTCATGTTGTGGGGGGTTGTTGCCCCTCAGTAACAGTCATGTTGTGGGGGTTGTTGCCCCTCAGTAACAGTCATGTTGTTGTGGGGTTGTTGCCCCTCAGTAACAGTCATGTTGTGGGGGTTGTTGCCCTCAGTAACAGTCATGTTGTGGGGGGTTGTTGCCCTCAGTAACAGTCATGTTGTGGGGGGTTGTTGCCCTCAGTAACAGTCATGTTGTGGGGGGTTGTTGCCCTCAGTAACAGTCATGTTGTGGGGGTTGTTGCCCTCAGTAACAGTCATGTTGTGGGGGGTTGTTGCCCTCAGTAACAGTCATGTTGTGGGGGGTTGTTGCCCTCAGTAACAGTCATGTTGTGGGGGGTTGTTGCCCTCAGTAACAGTCATGTTGTGGGGGGTTGTTGCCCTCAGTAACAGTCATGTTGTGGGGGTTGTTGCCCTCAGTAACAGTCATGTTGTGGGGGGTTGTTGCCCTCAGTAACAGTCATGTTGTGGGGGGTTGTTGCCCTCAGTAACAGTCATGTTGTGGGGGTTGTTGCCCTCAGTAACAGTCATGTTGTGGGGGTTGTTGCCCTCAGTAACAGTCATGTTGTCGGGGGGTTGTTGCCCTCGTAACAGTCATGTTGTGGGGGGTTGTTGCCCTCAGGTAACAGTCATGTTGTGGGGGGTTGTTGCCCTCAGTAACAGTCATGTTGTGGGGGGTTGTTGCCCTCAGTAACAGTCATGTTGTGGGGGTTGTTGCCCCTCAGTAACAGTCATGTTGTGGGGGGTTGTTGCCCTCAGTAACAGTCATGTTGTGGGGGTTGTTGCCCTCAGTAACAGTCATGTTGTGGGGGTTGTTGCCCTCAGTAACAGTCATGTTGTGGGGGTTGTTGCCCTCAGTAACAGTCATGTTGTGGGGGTTGTTGCCCTCAGTAACAGTCATGTTGTGGGGGTTGTTGCCCTCAGTAACAGTCATGTTGTGGGGGTTGTTGCCCTCAGTAACAGTCATGTTGTGGGGGGTTGTTGCCCTCAGTAACAGTCATGTTGTGGGGGTTGTTGCCCTCAGTAACAGTCATGTTGTGGGGGTTGTTGCCCTCAGTAACAGTCATGTTGTGGGGGGTTGTTGCCCTCAGTAACAGTCATGTTGTGGGGGGTTGTTGCCCTCAGTAACAGTCATGTTGTGGGGGGTTGTTGCCCTCTGTAACAGTCATGTTGTGGGCGGTTGTTGCCCTCGGTAACAGTCATGTTGTGGGGGTTGTTGCCCTCAGTAACAGTCATGTTGTGGGGGTTGTTGCCCCTCAGTAACAGTCATGTTGTGGGGGTTGTTGCCCTCAGTAACAGTCATGTTGTGGGGGTTGTTGCCCTGAGTAACAGTCATGTTGTGGGGGGTTGTTGCCCTCTGTAACAGTCATGTTGTGGGCGGTTGTTGCCCTCGGTAACAGTCATGTTGTGGGCGGTTGTTGCCCTCGGTAACAGTCATGTTGTGGGGGGTTGTTGCCCTCAGTAACAGTCATGTTGTGGGGGGTTGTTGCCCCTCAGTAACAGTCATGTTGTGGGGGTTGTTACCCTCAGTAACAGTCATGTTGTGGGGGTTGTTACCCTCAGTAACAGTCATGTTGTGGGGGTTGTTACCCTCAGTAACAGTCATGTTGTGGGGGGTTGTTGCCCTCAGTAACAGTCATGTTGTGGGGGGTTGTTGCCCTCAGTAACAGTCATGTTGTGGGGGGTTGTTGCCCCTCAGTAACAGTCATGTTGTGGGGGTTGTTGCCCTCAGTAACAGTCATGTTGTGGGGGGTTGTTGCCCTCAGTAACAGTCATGTTGTGGGGGGTTGTTGCCCCTCAGTAACAGTCATGTTGTGGGGGGTTGTTGCCCTCTGTAACAGTCATGTTGTGGGCGGTTGTTGCCCTCGGTAACAGTCATGTTGTGGGGGGTTGTTGCCCTCGGGTACAGTCATGTTGTGGGTGGTTGTTGCCCTCGGGTACAGTCATGTTGTGGGGGGTTGTTGCCCTCGGGTACAGTCATGTTGTGGGGGGTTGTTGCCCCTCAGTAACAGTCATGTTGTGGGGGGTTGTTGCCCTCGGGTACAGTCATGTTGTTGTGGGGTTGTTGCCCTCGGTAACAGTCATGTTGTGGGCGGTTGTTGCCCTCGGTAACAGTCATGTTGTGGGGGGTTGCTGCCCTCGAGTACAGTCATGTTGTGGGGGGTTGCTGCCCTCGAGTACAGTCATGTTGTGGGGGGTTGTTGCCCTCGGTAACAGTCATGTTGTTGTGGGGTTGTTGCCCTCGGGTACAGTCATGTTGTGGGGGTTGTTGCCCTCGGGTACAGTCATGTTGTGGGCGGTTGTTGCCCTCGGTAACAGTCATGTTGTGTGGGGTTGTTGCCCTCGGTAACAGTCATGTTGTTGTGGGGTTGTTGCCCTCGGGTACAGTCATGTTGTGGGGGGTTGTTGCCCTCGGGTATAGTCATGTTGTTGTGGGGTTGTTGCCCTCGGTAACAGTCCGGGGGCAGGATTGTTCGCTCTGCTGTTTCCCCAGATGCCTGAGGTAGTTGTCATCCTCTACTGCCACAGGGTCCAGGTCATTTCTAGTAGAATGACCCCAATAACAACACACACTGACTGAACCGTGCTTGTTGTGGGGTTCTGTGTTCCTATGTTCTGTGTTGGGTATTGAATGGTTAAGATATATGTTCTGTATGCTTTAAAAGGCATCTGTCGTGTTGATCATGAGTATTGTGCTCTAAATGCAGGTGAAGGAAGGTGTATCTCGAAAGCATGAAGCTAAATGACAGGACAGGGCAGTCTGTTTTACGTGTAGTCTTATTTGGGGTGCTGTTTGCTCAAGTATGAAGCTTTAATGAAGTGATTTGTTTCATCCTGACTGAGCCCTGAGAATAAAGATGATTCTGCTAGACAGCGTCAGAACAGACCAGTACTGTAGCTGGAGCGAGGGGAGAGAGCAGGCCATTCACTACCACACTGACAACTGAAAATTTCCAAAACAATGAATTTAGCAGTATTCATTTTGTTATTATGTTTCAGCAACAAAAAAAACACAGCATTAGCCATTTGCAAAATGTTTATAAATGCAGGAACCTAGCTCCATTGCCGAAATGTACTTTAAAACTGCAACATCAGGGCCTCCCGGGTGGCGCAGTGGTCTAGGGCACTGCATCGCAGTGCTAGCTGCGCCACCAGAGTCTCTGGGTTCGCGCCCAGGCTCTGTCGCAGCCGGCCGCGACCGGGGGGTCCGTGGGGTGACGCACAATTGGCCTAGCGTCGCCCGGGTTAGGGAGGGTTTGGCCCATCGCGCTCCAGCGACTCCTGTGGCTGGCCGGGCGCAGTGCGCGCTAACCAAGGGAGCCAGGTGCCCGGTGTTTCAACATGCTGAAACAGGAAAGGGCCTTCCCCAAACTGTTGCCACTAAGTTGGAAGCACAGAATCATCTAGAATGTCATTGTATGCTGTAACATTAAGATTTCACCTCACTGGAACTAAGGGGCCTAGCCCGAACCCTTATTCCTCCTCCACTAAACTTTACAGTTGGCACAATGCATTAGGGCAGGTAGCGTTCTCGTTTTTTGCATTGGATATATTTACCATATCATATGGAGACAGAAACATAAACCTTTTACTGTATCATAAGTAGACATAATTGCACATGATTAAATCCTTCCAATAGAAAAAAAGATATATAATTTAGTTACGAATTTAACTTTAATTAAATTAGTTGACTCTTCACATGGGATGAACAACAAAAGAAAGGGAATATTGAATGATCCCCAATGATCCATCACATCTCCCAAAAACGTTTTCAACATAAATCTGTAAAATGATAGTCTAGAAACTAAAGCTTTGGTTGTCTTCCTCTCAGGCTTCCATGTCTTCTCCCTGGACCTCCTCAATGTCCACCTCTTGAACATCAGCCTCATCTTCACTGTCACTTTCCAACCTTGTTGAGGATGGCTCGTTGTCAGGCTCAAAAAGCCTCACATTTGCCCGGATGGCCACCAATTTTTCAACCCTTGTATTGGTCAGCCTGTTGCGTTGCGTGCTTTGGTGTGTGTTCCCAAACAAGGACAAGTTACGCTCTGAGGCGGCTGATGTTAGTAGGATTATCAGGATTTGGAGGGTGATGGAGGCATCAGGGGAAAGAGCCTCAGATCCACAAAGTCCCTTCCACCAGGTGGCTGATGAGATATGTTGGCACGACTGCCATATTGCGTCTCCATCCCAAAGCCCTTCCTTGGAAGTGTACTTCGCCAGACTACCAAGAACCTTGCTTTCATCCAGGCCAAGGTGGCAAGACACGGTAGTGATGACACCATAGGCCTTGTTGATCTCTGCACCAGACAAGATGCTCTTGCCAGCATACTTGGGGTCCAACATGTACGCTGCGGTGTGTTTGGGCTTCAGGCAAAAGTCTTCACACTTTTTGATGTATTTCAGAACTGCAGTTTATTCTGCTTGGAGCAACAGTGAAGTGGGCAGGGCAGTACGGATTTCTTCTCTTCTCTGAACATCAGACAGGATGGCATTGTCTCCCTCAATCAGTGCAATGGCTACTGCTATAGGTTTCAGGAGTTTCAGGCTGCTTACCACTCTTCCAAAATACATCATCCAGGAGGATCCTCTTGATGGGGCTGTCCATATCGGCAGACTGTGATATGGCCATTTCTTGGAGAGACTCCTTCCCCTCCAGGAGAGTGTCAAACATGATGACAACACCACCCCAACGGGTTGCTGGGCAGCTTCAATGTGGTGCTCTTATTCTTCTCACTTTGCTTGGTGAGGTATATTGCTGCTATAACTTGATGACCCTTCACATACCTAACCATTTCCTTGGCTCTCTTGTAGAGTGTATCCATTGTTTTCAGTGCCATCATGTCCTTGAGGAGCAGCACAGCCAATGGGTGTGATGTGAGGGTAGGACTTCTCCACTTTAGACCAAGCAGCATTCATATTTTGCAGTATTGTCTGTCACCAGTGCAAATACCTTCTGTGGTCCAAGGTCATTGATGACTGCCTTTAGCTCATCTGAAATGTAGAGACCGGTGTGTCTATCGTCCCTTGTGTCTGTGCTCTTGTAGAATACTGGTTGAGGGGTGGAGATGATGTAGTTAATTATTCCTTGCCCACAAACATTTGACCACCCATCAGAGATGATTGCAATAGTCTGCTTTCTCTATGATTTCCTTGACCTTCACTTGAACTCTGTTGATCTCTGCATCCAGCAAATTAGTAGATAAAGCATGTCTGGTTGGAGAGGTGTATGCTGGGAGAAGAACATTCAGAAATCTCTTCCAATACACATTGCCTGTGAGCATTAAAGGTGAACCAGTTGCATACACAGCTCGAGCAAGACATTCATCAGCATTTCTCTGACTACATTCCTCCATTGAGTCAACAAAACTTCTAATTCCAGGAGGACCATGAGCTGTTGCTATAGATAAGGTGTCTGATTCATCATTTTCTGCTCAAATAGAAGTAGAGGGACTTTTGTCAGAGGTTGCTTGCTGTGAGCGCTGAGGGAACTGTATGCACTTGGCCAGATGATTCTGCATCTTTGTTGCATTCTTCACATATGATTTGGCACAGTATTTGCAAATGTACACAGCTTTTCCTTCTACATTAGCTGCAGTGAAATGTCTCCACACATCCATCATGTGGCATTTCCCTGTAAAAAAAACAAAAATACAATTCCATGTACAGATAAATAGTTAAGCAGTTAGATTAAACAACTCCTTTGTAAGATACATGTTTATGGAAACAGGTGAATTAACACTCCTCAGTTAGCAGGCTCAAGCAAGCTAAAACCCACATGGTAGCAAAAACTAACTAGCAGAAATTGTTAACAAGTTAGAAATGATTTAAACACACTTTGCTGTAGGTTACTATTTACTAGTTAACAAAAAAATCATGTTTGTCATATAAAATATATTCACCCCACTCAGTATTGTAATCAAAACTTACCAGAAAGCATGTAGTCCTTGGCTCAGACAGTTTAGTAGTGTGGGCTCAATAGCATCTCCTTAGTGTGCAAGATCATGAGAATCAGCTGTACATGTGATGGAAGAATGCACTGTGCATGCAGAGGGTTGCAATTCAACATTCCATTGAATTGCGGCAAAATATGCCACAAGACCTAGAATTGCCTTATGTGTATCCCACAAAAAAGGTTCACTGTTATAAGCTAACTTTTTTGATGAATTTAAGCAAAATTCCCCTAATTCCTGGGCTTGACTTCCCATGGAAAATTTCCGGAAAGTTTCCGACCCTTTGCAACCAATGATTTTTACGCTCTACGCACTTCAGCACTCAGTGGTCCCGTTCTTCGAGCTTGTGTGGCCTACCACTTCGCAGCTGAGCCGTTGCTGCTCCTAGACGTTTCCACTTCACAATAACATCACTTACAGTTGACCGTTGCAGCTCTAGCAGTGCAGACATTTGACAAACTGATTTGTTGGAAAGGTGGCATCCTATGACGGTGCCACGTTGAAAGTCACTGAGCTCTTCAATAAGGCCATTCTACTGCCAATGTTTGTATATGGAGATTGCATGGCTGTGTGCTTGATTTTATACACTTGTCTGCAACGGGTGTGGCTGAAATATCCGAATCCACTAATTTGAAGGGGTGTCCACATACTCATGGCCATGTATTGTATGTTACGAATTACAATTCGTATTATATGTTACGAATGTGCAAAGTGTACAATATGTTACCGAATTTGCATAATGTAGGATATGCTACGAATTCTAGATAGGTGGCTAATGTTAGCTAGCTGGCTAACATTAGCTAGGCTAGGGGTTAGGGTTAAAGTTAGGTTAAAGGGTTAAGGTTAGGGGAAGGATCAACTAGCATGCTAAGTAGTTGCAAAGTAGCAAAAAAAGTAGTAAGTAGTTGAAAAGTTGCTAAAATGCTAAAGTTGTTCGTGATGAGATTCGAACTCACAACCTTTGGGTTACTAGATGTTCGCGTTATACACCCACCCATCTACCGCAACCAAACCACCCTACTTTCATTTTTGCCTTAAGTAATCATCTGTCTTATGTAACCATACCAAACAACATATCATACTAATTTGAGTGTCACAGATTTATCTTTACTATGTTACGTTCAGTCTATGAGACCAGGCTGGACCTGCTTTAGTTCAGCACTATGGTGTCTACTGCCTACCCCAACCCTACTGTGGTGAGCCAGGCAGCTGGATAGATATTTTATTTTCACGTTTTTTTTTTCTCCAGTAAAAACATAAGAAAGTAAAAAATTAAGTCCCATCCCATCTTTAACACGGTATAAAAACTATATCCGCACAGTCTAGAACCGAAAGGCTTACCAATCGGCTAGCCACTCAATTGTCAATTGAATGATTTGTCCCAACCAGCCCCCACCATAGATCTGATCTAGGATCAGGTCCCCCCCTGTCCTTATTTGTCGGAGCAGCTCACAGATCACTGCTCCTGTACATAGCCCATCTGTAAATAGCCCATCCATCTACCTCATCCCCATACTGTTATTTATTTATTTTGCTCCTTTGCACCCCAGTATCTCTACTTGCACATTCATCTTCTGCACATCTATCACTCCAGTGTTTAATTGCTATATTGTAATTATTTCGCCACTATGGCCTATTTATTGCCTTACCTCCTTATCTTACCTCATTTGCACACACTGTATATAGACTGTATATAGACTTTTTCTATTGTGTTATTGACTGTATGATTGTTTATTCCATGTGTAACTCTGTGTTGTTGTTTGTGTCGCACTGCTTTGCTTTATCTTGGCCAGGTCACTACCTGGTTAAAGAAAGGTGAAATAAATACAAAATAAATGTATCGTGATCTAAAAGGGAAAACTGATCCTAAAAAAAGCACTCCTACGCTTGGTACATGCTGTTTGATATGTCTGATTCCTTAGCATGCTCCTGAAAGGGTCATTTTAATTGGTTTCCAGAAGACACAGAGCCGTCCTCCTCCTCTCCTCAGACACAACGTGCCAGCTGGAAGTCCTATGTCCCATCTGACATTAGACAGCATGGAACAGGCCCGGAGGAATGGAGCTCTCAACTGTTCAACACTGACGGATCGCCCAAACAGAATCAGTCACTGAAGGAGTCAAATGAATAACCCCAAACACGCCTGTTTACTGGAGCTTGCTGCTATGACAGCAGGTTACCCGGGGAGACTGTTTACTGTAGCTTGCTGCTATGACAGCCGGTTACCCGGGGAGACTGTTTGGCTTTATGGCCTTTTGTTTTGCAGATTTATCACCACAGCAATGGTTGTTTGTATTTGTGTTACTATGCACGACGACGCCTGAACGGAGAAGCAGAATGGTGTATAGTCAGTTTAAACAGCCGTACGCATGGCCCCTTGGAGGGGTGGATGTGATTGGTTGAGCTATAATAACACCTGACATCATGTTGATGACTTCTAGGCTGAGTACCAAATGGACCCTGGTTGAAAGTAATGCATCATTTAGGGAATAGGGTCCTATTTGAGGCTGCCATTTGGGACGCAGCCCTAGTAGAAAGCAGAACATGGAACACCAGAAAATCTAAAAACTCTGTAGCCGAGAAGTTCACTTTCACACATAAACACATCGTCTGTCTCTGTCCAGGCAGTGCCTGAGATGCTCTGTGTCTGTCTGTAGAGCACACCATCACGCAGCTGTGCACGCAGCAGGGCCATCAGACAGCTGACATGTTGATGCTATCACACAGCAGGGCCATCAGACAGCTGACATGTTGATGCTATCACACAGCAGGGCCATCAGACAGCTGACATGTTGATGTTATCACACAGCAGGGCCAGACAGCTGACATGTTGATGCTATCACACAGCAGGGCCATCAGACAGCTGACATGTTGATACTATCACACAGCAGGGCCATCAGACAGCTGACATGTTGATGCTATCACACAGCAGGGCCATCAGATAGCTGACATGTTGATGCTATCACACAGCAGGGCCATCAGATAGCTGACATGTTGATGCTATCACACAGCAGGGCCATCAGATAGCTGACATGTTGATGCTATCACACAGCAGGGCCATCAGATAGCTGACATGTTGATGCTATCACACAGCAGGGCCATCAGACAGCTGACATGTTGATGCTATCACACAGCAGGGCCATCAGATAGCTGACATGTTGATGCTATCACACAGCAGGGCCATCAGACAGCTGACATGTTGATGTTATCACACAGCAGGGCCATCAGATAGCTGACATGTTGATGCTATCACACAGCAGGGCCATCAGACAGCTGACATGTTGATGCTATCACACAGCAGGGCCATCAGACAGCTGACATGTTGATGCTATCACACAGCAGGGCCATCAGATAGCTGACATGTTGATGCTATCACACAGCAGGGCCATCAGACAGCTGACATGTTGATGCTATCACACAGCAGGGCCATCAGACAGCTGACATGTTGATGTTACCACACAGCAGGGCCATCAGACAGCTGACATGTTGATGTTATCACACAGCAGGGCCATCACACAGGAGGGCCATCAGACAGCTGACATGTTGATGTTATCACACAGCAGGGCCATCAGACAGCTGACATGTTGATGTTATCACACAGCAGGGCCATCAGATAGCTGACATGTTGATGTTATCACACAGCAGGGCCATCAGATAGCTGACATGTTGATGTTATCACACAGCAGGGCCATCAGACAGCTGACATGTTGATGTTATCACACAGCAGGGCCATCAGACAGCTGACATGTTGATGTTATCACACAGCAGGGCCATCAGACAGCTGACATGTTGATGCTATCACACAGCAGGGCCATCAGACAGCTGACATGTTGATGCTATCACACAGCAGGGCCATCAGACAGCTGACATGTTGATGCTATCACACAGCAGGGCCATCAGACAGCTGACATGTTGATGCTATCACACAGCAGGGCCATCAGACAGCTGACATGTTGATGCTATCACACAGCAGGGCCATCAGACAGCTGACATGTTGATGCTATCACACAGCAGGGCCATCAGACAGCTGACATGTTGATGCTATCACACAGCAGGGCCATCAGACAGCTGACATGTTGATGCTATCACACAGCAGGGCCATCAGACAGCTGACATGTTGATGTTATCACACAGCAGGGCCATCAGACAGCTGACATGTTGATGCTATCACACAGCAGGGCCATCAGACAGCTGACATGTTAATGCTATCACACAGCAGGGCCATCAGACAGCTGACATGTTGATGCTATCACACAGCAGGGCCATCAGACAGCTGACATGTTGATGCTATCACACAGCAGAGCCATCAGACAGCTGACATGTTGATGCTATCACACAGCAGGGCCATCAGACAGCTGACATGTTGATGCTATCACACAGCAGGGCCATCAGACAGCTGACATGTTGATGTTATCACACAGCAGGGCCATCAGACAGCTGACATGTTGATGCTATCACACAGCAGGGCCATCAGACAGCTGACATGTTAATGCTATCACACAGCAGGGCCATCAGACAGCTGACATGTTGATGCTATCACACAGCAGGGCCATCAGACAGCTGACATGTTGATGCTATCACACAGCAGGGCCATCAGATAGCTGACATGTTGATGCTATCACACAGCAGGGCCATCAGACAGCTGACATGTTGATGTTATCACACAGCAGGGCCATCAGACAGCTGACATGTTGATGTTATCACACAGCAGGGCCATCAGACAGCTGACATGTTGATGTTATCTCACAGCAGGGCCATCAGACAGCTGACCTGTTGATGTTATCTCATGGCTTTGTATACAGTGTGGTCGATTCTCCTTTGACACTCTCAAACTGTGACGAGGGGCATTAAAATGACAAGCTAAATCATGTCTCGAATGGCACCCTATTCCCTTTTATAGTGCACTACTTTTGACCAGGGCACTCAATAGTGAAAAGGGTGTGATTTGGGACACACATCCCCATGTTTATGATGTAACATGGAGACAGAGGTCAACAGAATTCTCTCATTGAGTTCCACAGACTCTTCACTCTGTGACATCTGTAGTTTTGACATTTCTAAGTGGCTGGTTTGTTGTTTCTACGTTTCAGGAAGAAATCCTGTCGCACCATCACGTTTGACGAGTTCAAGGCAGCGGTGGGAGAGCTGGCCAGCAAGAGATTCAAGGAGAAAACGGGAGAGGAGGCAGAGGGGGAGGTGTTCAGGATGATTGAGGGGAAGAAACCAGTCATTAAAGGAGTCACGGTAAGGTCCCAACGCAGCAGGAAATGACACCCAATAGTACTGACGTTACAACAGATATTAATACATACACCTATACAGACACGGTAAGGTCCCAACGCAGCAGGAAATGACACCCAATAGTACTGACGTTACAACATATATTAATACATACACCTATACAGACACGGTAAGGTCCCAACGCAGCAGGAAATGACACCCAATAGTACTGACGTTACAACAGATATTAATACATACACCTATACAGACACGGTAAGGTCCCAACGCAGCAGGAAATGACACCCAATAGTACTGACGTTACAACAGATATTAATACATACACCTATACAGACACGGTAAGGTCCCAACGCAGCAGGAAATGACACCCAATAGTACTGACGTTACAACAGATATTAATACATACACCTATACAGACACGGTAAGGTCCCAACGCAGCAGGAAATGACACCCAATAGTACTGACGTTACAACAGATATTAATACATACACCTATACAGACACGGTAAGGTCCCAACGCAGCAGGAAATGACACCCAATAGTACTGACGTTACAACAGATATTAATACATACACCTTTTCAGACACGGTAAGGTCCCAACGCAGCAGGAAATGACAACCAATAGTACTGACGTTACAACAGATATTAATACATACACCTATACAGACACGGTAAGGTCCCAACGCAGCAGGAAATGACACCCAATAGTACTGACGTTACAACAGATATTAATACATACACCTATACAGACACGGTAAGGTCCCAACGCAGCAGGAAATGACACCCAATAGTACTGACGTTACAACAGATATTAATACATACACCTATACAGACACGGTAAGGTCCCAACGCAGCAGGAAATGACACCCAATAGTACTGACGTTACAACAGATATTAATACATACACCTATACAGACACGGTAAGGTCCCAACGCAGCAGGAAATGACACCCAATAGTACTGACGTTACAACAGATATTAATACATACACCTATACAGACACGGTAAGGTCCCAACGCAGCAGGAAATGACACCCAATAGTACTGACGTTACAACAGATATTAATACATACACCTATACAGACACGGTAAGGTCCCAACGCAGCAGGAAATGACACCCAATAGTACTGACGTTACAACAGATATTAATACATACACCTATACAGACACGGTAAGGTCCCAACGCAGCAGGAAATGACACCCAATAGTACTGACGTTACAACAGATATTAATACATACACCTATACAGACACGGTAAGGTCCCAACGCAGCAGGAAATGACACCCAATAGTACTGACGTTACAACAGATATTAATACATACACCTATACAGACACGGTAAGGTCCCAACGCAGCAGGAAATGACACCCAATAGTACTGACGTTACAACAGATATTAATACATACACCTATACAGACACGGTAAGGTCCCAACGCAGCAGGAAATGACACCCAATAGTACTGACGTTACAACAGATATTAATACATACACCTATACAGACACGGTAAGGTCCCAACGCAGCAGGAAATGACACCCAATAGTACTGACGTTACAACAGATATTAATACATACACCTATACAGACACGGTAAGGTCCCAACGCAGCAGGAAATGACACCCAATAGTACTGACGTTACAACAGATATTAATACATACACCTATACAGACACGGTAAGGTCCCAACGCAGCAGGAAATGACACCCAATAGTACTGACGTTACAACAGATATTAATACATACACCTATACAGACACGGTAAGGTCCCAACGCAGCAGGAAATGACACCCAATAGTACTGACGTTACAACAGATATTAATACATACACCTATACAGACACGGTAAGGTCCCAACGCAGCAGGAAATGACACCCAATAGTACTGACGTTACAACAGATATTAATACATACACCTTTTCAGACACGGTAAGGTCCCAACGCAGCAGGAAATGACACCCAATAGTACTGACGTTACAACAGATATTAATACATACACCTATACAGACACGGTAAGGTCCCAACGCAGCAGGAAATGACACCCAATAGTACTGACGTTACAACAGATATTAATACATACACCTATACAGACACGGTAAGGTCCCAACGCAGCAGGAAATGACACCCAATAGTACTGACGTTACAACAGATATTAATACATACACCTATACAGACACGGTAAGGTCCCAACGCAGCAGGAAATGACACCCAATAGTACTGACGTTACAACAGATATTAATACATACACCTATACAGACACGGTAAGGTCCCAACGCAGCAGGAAATGACACCCAATAGTACTGACGTTACAACAGATATTAATACATACACCTATACAGACACGGTAAGGTCCCAACGCAGCAGGAAATGACACCCAATAGTACTGACGTTACAACAGATATTAATACATACACCTATACAGTCACAGTAAGGTCCCAACGCAGCAGGAAATGACACCCAATAGTACTGACGTTACAAGAGATATTAATACATACACCTATACAGACACGGTAAGGTCCCAACGCAGCAGGAAATGACACCCAATAGTACTGACGTTACAACAGATATTAATACATACACCCATACAGACACGGTAAGGTCCCAACGCAGCAGGAAATGACACCCAATAGTACTGACGTTACAACAGATATTAATACATACACCTATACAGACACGGTAAGGTCCCAACGCAGCAGGAAATGACACCCAATAGTACTGACGTTACAACAGATATTAATACATACACCTATACAGACACGGTAAGGTCCCAACGCAGCAGGAAATGACACCCAATAGTACTGACGTTACAACAGATATTAATACATACACCTTTTCAGACACGGTAAGGTCCCAACGCAGCAGGAAATGACACCCAATAGTACTGACGTTACAACAGATATTAATACATACACCTATACAGACACGGTAAGGTCCCAACGCAGCAGGAAATGACACCCAATAGTACTGACGTTACAACAGATATTAATACATACACCTATACAGACACGGTAAGGTCCCAACGCAGCAGGAAATGACACCCAATAGTACTGACGTTACAACAGATATTAATACATACACCTATACAGACACGGTAAGGTCCCAACGCAGCAGGAAATGACACCCAATAGTACTGACGTTACAACAGATATTAATACATACACCTATACAGACACGGTAAGGTCCCAACGCAGCAGGAAATGACACCCAATAGTACTGACGTTACAACAGATATTAATACATACACCTATACAGACACGGTAAGGTCCCAACGCAGCAGGAAATGACACCCAATAGTACTGACGTTACAACAGATATTAATACATACACCTATACAGTCACGGTAAGGTCCCAAAGCAGCAGGAAATGACACCCAATAGTACTGACGTTACAACAGATATTAATACATACACCTATACAGTCACAGTAAGGTCCCAACGCAGCAGGAAATGACACCCAATAGTACTGACGTTACAACAGATATTAATACATACACCTATACAGTCACAGTAAGGTCTCAACGCAGCAGGAAATGACACCCAATAGTACTGACGTTACAACAGATATTAATACATACACGTATACAGACACAGTACATTATGAATAAATACACGTATACAGTACATTATGAATAAATACACGTATACAGTACATTATGAATAAATACACGTATACAGACACAGTACATGATGAATAAATACACGTATACAGACACAGTACATGATGAATAAATACACTTATACAGATACAGTACATTATGAATAAATACACATATACAGACACAGTACATTATGAATAAATACACATACAGACACAGTACATTATGAATAAATACACGTATACAGTACATTATGAATAAATACACGTATACAGATACAGTACATTATGAATAAATACACATATACAGACACAGTACATTATGAATAAATATACAGACACAGTACATTATGAATAAATACACATACAGACACAGTACATTATGAATAAATATACAGACACAGTACATTATGAATAAATACACATACAGACACAGTACATTATGAATAAATACACGTATACAGTACATTATGAATAAATACACGTATACAGATACAGTACATTATGAATAAATACACATATACAGACACAGTACATTATGAATAAATATACAGACACAGTACATTATGAATAAATATACAGACACAGTACATTATGAATAAATATACAGACACAGTACATTATGAATAAATACACGTATACAGTACATTATGAATAAATACACGTATACAGATACAGTACATTCGGAAAGTATTCAGACCCTTGACTTTTTCCACATTTCGTTACACTTATTCTAAAATTGATTAAAATAAAATACTCAATCTACACACTACCCCATAATGACAAAGCAAACAACTGGTTTTTAGAAATGTTTGCAAATCTGTGTGTGTGTATATATATATAATTGTGTGTGTGTATATATATATATATATATATATATATATATATATACAATTATTTACATAAGTATTCAGACCCTTTGCTTTGAGACTTGAAATTGAGCTCAGGTGCATCCTGTTTCCATTGATCATCCTTGAGATGTTTCTACAACTTGATTGGAGTCCACCTGTTGTAAATTCAATTGTTTGGACATGATATGGAAAGGCACACATTTGTCTATATAAGGTCCCACAGTTGACAGAGCATGTCAGAGCAAAATACAAGCCATGAGGTCAAAGGAATTGTCCGTATAGCTCCGAGACAGGATTGTGTCGAGGCACAGATCTGGAGAAGGGTACAAAAAATTTCTGCAGCATTGAATTTCCCCAGGAACACAGTGACCTTCATCATTCTTAAATGGAAGAAGTTTGGAACCACCAAGACTTCCTAGAACTAGACGCCCAGCCAAACTGAGCAATCAGGGGAGAAGGGCCTTGGTCAGGGAGGTGACCTAGAACCCGATGGTCACTCTGACAGAGCTCCAGAGTTCCTATGTGGAGATGGGAGAACCTTCCAGAAAGACAACCTTCTCTGCAGCACTCCACCAATCAGGTCTTTATGGTAGAATGGCCAGACAGAAGCCACTCCTCAGTAAAAGGCATGACAGCCTGCTTGGAGTTTGCCAAAGGCACCTAAAGGACTCTGGCCATGAGAAACAAGATTCTCTGGTCTGATGAAACCAACATTGAACTCTTTGGCCTGAATGCCAAGCGTCGCATCAGGAGGAAACCTGATGAAACCTGATCAGGAGGAAACCAAGCATCTTGCTGTGGTTTGTCAGCGAGAGACTAGTCAGGATCGAGGGAAAGATGAACAGAGCAAAGTACAGAGAGATCTTTGATGAAAACCTGCTCCAGAGCACTCAGGACCTCAGACTGGGACGAATGTTCACCTTCCAACAGGACAACGACCCTAAGCACACAGCCAAGACAACGCAGGAGTGGCTTTGGACAGGTCTCTGAATGTCCTTGAGTGGCCCAGCCAGAGCCCGGACTTGAACCCGATCGAACATCTCTGGAGAGACCTGTAAATAGCTGTGCAGCAACGCACCCCATCCAACCTGACAGAGCTTGAGAAGATCGGCAGAGAAGAATGGGAGAAACTCCCCAAATACAGGTATGCCAAGCTTGTAGCGTCATACCCAAGAAGACTTGAGGCTGTAATCGCTACCAAAGGTGCTTCAACAAAGTACTGAGGGTCTGAACACTTATGTAAATGTGATATTTCAAAAATCATCATTATGGGGTATTGTGTGTAGGTTGATGAGGGGGAATTAAAAAAAAAATCTATTTTGTAATAAGGCTGTAACGTAACAAAATGTGGAAAAAGTCAAGGGGTCTGAATAATTTCCGAATGCACTGTATGCTACAGACCAATGTAAGTAAACCTTGTCCAAGCCAGAACGGCCCATAGGGTTCCTGTAGCGTGAGGCATCTTGATGTACCAGTACGCCCCCTGGACAGGATGCTCTTGACCACTGTGATGTGTATATAGAAACAACTGCTGGGTATGACTCAGGGTTGCGTCCCAAATGGCACCCTAATCCCTTTATAGTGCACTACTTTTGACCAGGGCCCATAGGGTAGTGCATAGGGTGCTATTTGGGATGGAGTCTTAGAACAAACTCAAATTTCTTTCTGTCCACAGAGAGCGGTGGCTTCTCCGACCGTATCTCGTCTGACGGACACGACCAAGTTCACTGGGTCACACAAGGAGCGTTTTGACGAGAGTGGCCGTGGGAAGGGGAAGGCAGGTCGCGTGGACATGGTGGACACATCGGGGTACGTCGCAGGATACAAACACCTCGGGTCATACGAGAAGAAAGTCACCAAGCCCACCGGGCCCCCTGGAGCCGGGCACTCTGGAGGAGGGCCCCCTGGAGCCGGGCACTCTGGAGGAGGGCCCCCTGGAGCCGGGCACTCTGGAGGAGGGCCCCCTGGAGCCGGGCACTCTGGAGGAGGGCTCCCTGGAGCCGGGCACTCTGGAGGAGGGCCCCCTAGAGCCAAACCAGTGTGAGGAAAGTAGAAAGAAAGAAACAAACAGAAACATAAGACCAACTACGAGGATAATAATTTTCTAAAGAAAGAACTCCATGAAAGCACAACAAAAAGATAGGATTTCATATTTTCTCACCCATCTTGTTTTCTTTTTGCGAGTGGGATGTTTTGAGTTCCTCTCTTTTTTGTTATGTGTGAGAACTGGAAAACTGTTTACATCAATTTTTACAGCTGGTACATTCCTAACAGATAGCAAGTTACTGCCAAATGTTAAATGAACCCACCAACCAACAAGGGAAACCAACTGCTCTGCATTTCCTGAAACCTCTTTATTATGATAGGGCCTTGACATCTGTATTATAAGCACTATGAATAACACCATGCCAAGAAAAACACATAAGAGGGAAGAAAGGGTTCGCCAAATTATTTAACAAGATTGCACTTTGCTTAAGATAGGCCATAGCTTCTTTTCCCATTTTTAGTTGAAGAAATACATCCTTAATTTCATACTTTTTGAGTTAATTGAATGTTTATTGGCATAAACTGGTGAAGTAGATATACTGGTAGGTTGTTATATTGATCAAACCATCTTCAATATCAACTTTCTGCCTTTCCTCTGGTCAATGAAGTCTGCTGTCTTCATCTACTGGCTGTCTGTTCTCCTTTATACTTCATCATAGTTTACACATATTGACGACTACATAGTTTGCCTTCAATTGTTCTTAAAATAACTAAACCTTGAACAGGATATGTAGAAGTTCTGTGTCTTCCTGTCTTTAGCTACGTATATCATATGAATAATGATAACATTTTATTTTTGTTCATTCTACTGTCAGATACCAAGTTTGTTATCTATGAGTCTTAACTTCCCTTTCTTGTGAATCTTGCTTTTATAATCGTTCTGTGACGTTATATCGGTACTGTACCTTATGTATTTACAACACAAGGAGAAGAATAATGCTAGAATTATTTGATATCCTAAGGCCATGTCTTGTCTGGTTCATTCTGAAACCCTCATCAATTATTTACACCCAACATATTAAATAAGATAATAGGTAAATGACCCTGAAATTATTATCTCTAATCATTCATCTAAATCACACACACCGATTTGATAACGCTCCACAGTTTGTTCACACTATGTCGGTTGTACTAGCTGGACCTCTGAAACTAAGAGGTGAGCTGGGTTGTTCAGGTTTGGATTTTTCAATATTTAACTGATTTATATTGCCATCAGATTTCTCTAGTTGTAATATATTGGTGGAAAGAGAGTGTATATTTCTAAACATGTGGCTGCATGGCTTCATTTAAGACCCTGACTGTGTTCCTGTTTTTCTTGTCTTGCTGTATCTTATGCATGAAGTCATGGAATGCTACTACTTTACCGTTAACAATAGGAAACAGACAACATATTTCAGATGTCTCATTTCAACTGCTGTGTTAGTGACTCGGTTATAGTGACTTGCTCTGCTCCTGCATTCTGGCAGAGTAGTCAGACCAATGGAATTAAAACTTAAACAACTTCACTTTGACAAGAGGACCAAGTTGTGGTTAAATTGTGTACAGAGTGTTCAGAGATCCTATAAATGACTATGTATAGACTAAGAATATCAAAGGGGACATTTGTGGCCAAGGAGTTGGGTGACATTATCAGGTGATATTATCATTGACCGTAGATGCTAAAAAATCAATAGCTTGGTGGAACCAGCCTGATTGCTGCGTTCACTATGAAATAAAATGATGAACCAGCCTGATCGTTGCGTTCACTATGAAATAGAATGATGAACCAGCCTGGTCGCTGCGTTCACATGAAATAGAACCATGAAATAGAATGATGAACCAGCCTGATCGCTGCGTTCCCTATGAAATAGAACCATGAAATAGAATGATGAACCAGCCTGATCGCTGCGTTCCCTATGAAATAGAATGATGAACCAGCCTGATCGCTGCGTTCCCTATGAAATAGAACCATGAAATAGAATGATGAACCAGCCTGATCGCTGCGTTCACTATGAAATAGAATGATGAACCAGCCTGATCGCTGCGTTCCCTATGAAATAGAATGATGAACCAGCCTGATCGCTGCGTTCACTATGAAATAGAATGATGAACCAGCCTGATCGCTGCGTTCCCTATGAAATAGAATGATGAATCAGCCTGATCGTTGCGTTCCCTATGAAATAGAATGATGAACCAGCCTGATCGCTGTGTTCACTATGAAATAGAATGATGAACCAGCCTGATCGCTGCGTTCACTATGAAATAGAATGATGAACCAGCCTGATCGCTGCGTTCACTATGAAATAGAATGATGAACCAGCCTGATCGCTGCATTCACTATGAAATAGAATGATGAGCTAGCGATCATACTGGTTCCACCAGGCTACAAAATCAAATGCCAGCAATTTGAATTGTGTCAAATGGATGCATATCAAACTAGAAGTTTTCACATTCTAAATGAAAAAGACTGCTATGCCATAGATACTACAGTTAGGTACATATGACTAGTGACCTCATCAGTATTGTTTGTGACCCTTGAATTCTTGTCTTTGAAGAAGGTTTAGAGAAACCTTTTTAGTGTAAACACTGTTGTCCTGACACTTTCCACGGCACACATTCAATGGAATACAAAAGGCAGGGTAATATAGTACTGTAATATTTGATGGACATACTGTATGAGGTGAAGGGGATGAACAAAGAAGTAGACTTTTGTAGGACATGTATTTTTCCAGCATAATGACATCCTGTTGCTTTCATACTGGTCACCCTACCTTAGCCTCTGCTGACCAATAAGACTCATGCGTTGATTGAGATCAACACCTGTTAACTAGTGGAATCGTAGTCGCTTTAGTACGATTTGTCTTGTGTGCTTAATGCCAAATACTGTGCACCCTTTCGTGTGGAGAAGCAATACCGTCTTATTTTTTCAAAAAATAACTTGTTAATGTACTATTATTGTGACCTGGTGCATGCTTTGTGTTTTGGTTCTTGTTCTCGAGACCTGTGTTCATGATTTGTAGCATTGTTGAAAATAAAAACTCCCCATCCTGAAGAATCATTGGTATGTTTCTAATTTCCTCTACTGATCTGATTACTTATTGAGAGGATCAGTTGTCTCTACTGACCTGATTACTTATTGAGAGGATCAGTTGTCTCCTCTACTGATCTGATTACTTATTGAGAGGATCAGTTGTCTCCTCTACTGATCTGATTACTTATTGAGAGGATCAGTTGTCTCCTCTACTGATCTGATTACTTATTTAGAGGATCAGTTGTCTCTTCTGATCTGATTACTTATTGAGAGGATCAGTTGTCTCCTCTACTGATCTGATTACTTATTGAGAGGATCAGTTGTCTCCTCTACTGATCTGATTACTTATTGAGAGGATCAGTTGTCTCTTCTGATCTGATTACTTATTGAGAGGATCAGTTGTCTCCTCTACTGATCTGATTACTTATTGAGAGGATCAGTTGTCTCCTCTACTGATCTGATGACTTATTGAGAGGATCAGTTGTCTCCTCTACTGATCTGATGACTTATTGAGAGGATCAGTTGTCTCCTACTGATCTGATTACTTATTGAGAGGATCAGTTGTCTCCTCTTCTGATCTGATTACTTATTGAGAGGATCAGTTGTCTCCTCTACTGATCTGATTACTTATTGAGAGGATCAGTTGTCTCCTCTACTGATCTGATGACTTATTGAGAGGATCAGTTGTCTCCTCTACTGATCTGATTACTTATTGAGAGGATCAGTTGTATATTATTACATCCCATCTGGACGGAATCCTTCCTTACATTTTTATATTATTATTAATTGTTTTCCTTGCCAGAAGTTCAGGACCATAAAGGGCACAATAACCACAATTCAAGATCCCCATGCCAGTATGACTGACAAGCTACATTCATACGGAGTTTAAGTGTATGTGTGTTTGAACCCTGAGGCAGAAATAAGGCCACAGTGCAGATGTAATCTAGAAACATCCATTCCACCACGGCCGTGATAAGCAGATGGAGAGAAGAAAACGGACCTCAAAACCAGGCTACAGATCTGGCTGGGGGAGGCCTCATCTAGCCACTGATTCTGGAAAGAAATGGTTTTATCCCAACTACATAGGGAATAGGGTGATGAACTCCATGCCTGTTCTCCTCATTAATATGTTAGAATAATATATTATCCCCACAATATGTTCTAGACAGGCTAGAACTGACCTCAAGCAGCATTGTGTTTAGTGAAGAAGCCATTTCCCCACTTCAGTTTCCATAAACACAGAGGCAGAAACAGCTTTAACACAATAAATACTTTATCATTTAAACATGTCGAGTTATAAATATTGAGATTCAATGTGCAGTGTAAAGGTGTGGATACAGTCAGTAAGGAACAGTGTAAAGGTGTGGATACAGTCAGTAAGGAGCATTGTAAAGGTGTGGATAGTCAGTAAGGAGCATTGTAAAGGTGTGGATACAGTCAGTAAGGAACAGTGTAAAGGTGTGGATACAGTCAGTAAGGAACAGTGTAAAGGTGTGGATACAGTCAGTAAGGAGCATTGTAAAGGTGTGGATACAGTCAGTAAGGAACATTGTAAAGGTGTGGATACAGTCAGTAAGGAACAGTGTAAAGGTGTGGATACAGTCAGTAAGGAGCATTGTAAAGGTGTGGATACAGTCAGTAAGGAACATTGTAAAGGTGTGGATACAGTCAGTAAGGAACATTGTAAAGGTGTGAATACAGTCAGTAAGGAACATTGTAAATGTGTGGATACAGTCAGTAAGGAACATTGTAAATGTGTGGATACAGTCAGTAAGGAACATTGTAAAGGTGTGGATACAGTCAGTAAGGAACATTGTAAAGGTGTGGATAGTGGACACAGTAAAAGCATGACGATACACAGAAGTAAAAAATGAGATCAGAGTTAGAGACAAGTTTACATGCTCAACATTAATCCTGCATCAGAAGAAAAGTGTAAATGCTGGCAGCAGTGTATATAGAGCTAAGATAAGAGAATCTGGTGCTGGTGCTCGTTCAGCAGGACAACGTTCTGGAACGTTCAGATAGAAATGTAGAACAAACATTCCTCTATGACATCATGTAGAATAAGGAATTGGCTCTATTCATGACATTTCTATCTGCAATGTTCCATAACGCAATGTTCCTGGACCTTCTCCCTCAGCTCTGATACCCTCTTCCTCAGCTCATCCACCTCTGCCTGCTTCTCTGGAGAGAAGGACACATGGACCACAGTTAGTTAGCACATACAGATCCATATGGGCCACGGTTAGCACATGATGCTAGCAGAAATACAGATCCACATGGACCATAGTTAGCACATGATGCTAGCAGCAATACAGATCCACATGGACCACAGTTAGCACATGATGCTAGCATCAATACAGACCCACATGGACTACAGTTATTTAGCAACATCAACGGATATAACAGACTAAATCCAATCCGTCACGTGGTGAACACTGCCTTGAAATATGCATGTTTAACTGTTGTACGAATCTTAAGAGATTTATGGAACATCTTGCAATACTCTTACATGTGCTCTACGTCACGGTTACACGTGCTCTACGTCACGGTTACACGTGCTCTACGTCACGGTTACACGTGCTCTACGTCACGGTTACACGTGCTCTACGTCACGGTCAGATTCTGCCCAGTACAGTGACCACTGACCAGGAATATCAAAAAGCTGCTGCTTTTTCACTCACCACATATCTCAGTGTTTGGTGAACTTTTCATCATAGAGTTGAGATATTGTTTTTCTAATCTGATCATCTGCTTCTGTAGAGAGACGTTATCCTCCAATAGTATCCTCAGCTGCTCATTCAAACTGTCCTGCAATCAATCAATCAGACATCGAAGATAATTCCATCCATCCATTTATTCTTAACTCTTTGTGGATTCAGGGTCTCGTGCCTTTCAAACATGAGGTAATATCATTGAAGATGCTGCTTTGAACAGTCTGAAGCTTACAACAGAGATGTGTGCTTCCTCCAGCTGTGTAGTTAGTCTATGGGTCTCTGTCCTGTGGTCTTGGTCTCGTATCTCTGCCTGCTCCTTCAGCTCTTCAACGTTCCCTCTCAACGTCCTGACCTCGGCTTCTCCACTGGAGATGTCTTGTTCCATCATGGACAGGATCTGGACTGCCTGAGCTGGAGGTAGGTCAGATACATACTATCAAGGCCAGATTCTCCTTTAAGCAGGTAAGCTACACAGTAGATGGGGGTTTCATACTCACAGAGGAAGTTGTTGTCATGGTGCAGTGGCCTCTCCCCTGTCCAGTGCTTGTCCACTAGGCTCAGCAGCATCTCCATTGGTTTCCTATAGCTTCCCTAGGAGACAGATTTGATACAATTACAAAAGACTGGTTATAATGAACAGTAAGATCTACGATGAATGAATGGTACTGTAGAGATAGGTGGGTTTTCTCTAGGGTGAATGAATGGTACTGTAGGGATAGGTGGGTTATCTCTCTGAAACATCTCACCTTCTGTTGCTTGGCATGTTTCTGTGGTGAGGTGGAGCCCCCTGCTGTCTGCTGGGTGTTATGGTAGGACAGTCTGGGAGGGTGCAGGATGGGGTTGGTGGCATCAGACCTACTGGGACAGGGACTTCTAGGACTGGGGGGGCGGATCTTCACTAAGGAAGACTTATGCTGGTCAACTTGATCTAAAGGAGGATAAAGCCAGTGCAACACACTCAGAATGTTGTATTAGGCCGTTCATGCCACCTGATTTGTGTGACAGCGGTGACAGAGAGGATATTCAGAGTGTGATCTCACCAGGGTGAGGGGTGAAGTGGCCCTTGGCTGTGACTCTCAGGTGTTTGGGGAGTTTCTCTCGCTCCTCCCGTCCAGAGCTAGTCCTGCTGTGTTTCTCTACACGGGGGTTAAAGGTTACCCTTGGCCCCTTCAACGAGGAGGAACAACCTTTCCTTCGAGATCCTTCTCTTAAACGTAGACCATTGGACTGGGAATGACAAGCTGATCATAATGAAAATAAAATATGCGCATTTTATACTGAAGGCTTGTTTGCTCACTTGAAAAAGGTAGACCATAATGAATGTAACTAGTTAAACATACAATTCATCAAGTACTGAATGAAATCAATTAAGGGTAAATCTCTGAAATCTTTCCATAAATGAGCAAAACCCCCCATGTTCCTAGGGAAAACTAACGACCACTTGTCTCCCCCTGGTGGACTGTCCCTACATTAACAGTCATGGTGTACATCACGCTCTAATACCACTTCATACTGTCATTTGTCAATGTAAAAAAAAATGATGTACTATTCTGTGATCAAACAACATAAACTCACACTCCTCTTTGATCTGATGATAGAGCTGGGACTCTGGCTCCTTGTGGAAAGAGCCAGTAAGGAACAGAGGTTGACTATGGTCCCAGTTGCTCTTAGTGACAAGGTTCAACACTAGGTCATCGTTGTCATCCAGGACAGAGAGCTTCTTGGCCAGGCGACTTACTGAGGCCATCCTCGGCTTACTGCTCCTATAAAACACCAATCAAACACCTATTACATCAAAACATAGCACTACTAGAAGAATATTGTGTAATACAATCTATAACACTGTAATGTGACAGTTGTTACACTGTACACACTATTGGAAACAATGCCACATAAAGAACAGTTTACTTCTGAAAAATCTGAAGTTTGTCTTTCCGGATGTTTTCTAATAATACAAATCAATATCTAATGCAGACAAGAGACCTTGGTGTGGAAACAAGACCTCCTGACATTAGCAATCTGGTGTCTGTAACACTGTAGAGTACAGTACCTCTGGTCAGGGATGTCTGTCTCCGAGGAGCTCGTCTGTTGGAGTCCGATCACAGAGTCGGAGGAGAAATGCATGATTGAAGCTCTTCTCTCACGGTCCCTGACTGGACAGTCATCTGCAGGAAGAAACAATAAGAAAACAACCATGTCAGATTGGGAAGAAGACCTGTCTAACAGCAATATCATTGGACAGCCAATCGGACTCAAAATGAAAATATGGTAGCTATAGGTACCAAGCGTGCGAAGGTTGGACAGTGCGTGCACCAAGTACAGGCGGTAGTGTGGATCTGTTTTAGCCAGAGGGTTGAGCCTCAGGTCCAGCTCTCTCAGAGCAGTCAGCTGGCAGAGCACTTTGACCTCCTGAAGGGAGGGGATGTTGTTGTAGTACAAGTTCAGCCTCTCCAGCCTCTTCAAGTGTTGGACCCCCTATACACGAACAAACATAGAAAGAAACAAATTGGGGTGGGTATCATTTCTGGAACATTCCAACAGGAATCTGTTCCAAAAACATTGTAAATAACAAGGTTGCCAACAAAAAATGCATACAAAGTTGTATAGAGGCAGAATAAGATACCGGGTAGTGAGTGGGCTATTTCATTACGTTTTTCACTCAACATGTTTATTCCCGAAAAATGTCTGTCCTCACTCTGGTAGCCTATGGACAAACATTAAGAATAAGTTACGTGGTGAGTTGATGCCTATTCGGCAGCTAGTTACCTAGGTGACTTGATAGTGCTACTTTGTATGCGTTGTTTGTTGGCAACCTTGTACTTTACAACGTTTTTGGAACAGATTCCTGTTGGAACGTTCCACAAACTATACCCACACAAACAAATGTGACTTACACATTCAGTGTATGTCCCAAATGGTGCCCTATTCCCTACATAGTGAACTACTTTTGCCCAGAGCCCTGGTTAAAAGTAGTGCACTATATAGGGAATAATATGTAATAGAGTACCATTATGGACGCAAAAAGATCTACACATTCAGACTTGAGTCACCATTTCACCATGTACTGAATACACATTTATCTGTTGAGAGACATCTCACCTCGACAGAGATGAGTGCATTACAGGAGAGGTTCAGGGTTTTCAAGCGGACAAAGTTCTTTAGTGAGATTCCCAGATGTCTGATTTTCTCCTTGTAAGATCCTGGGAGGCTCAGTGATCTCACATCCGCTGTAAAGTGGTCATGAATGTTAGTAGCCAGCAATCAAAGTAGAGTAGTTGGGTAGTTGTAGACCCACGGTAACGCTGGCCATCTTTCGCTAGATAGCTACCTGTGGCCAGATAAATTCAAAGCACTGTTTAGCCAGCTAGCCTAGCAGGCGAGCTAACGTTAGCATTAAGCATAGTCTCTGTGCGTTAGTTAGCTATTAATGGAAGTTAGTTTAAAACTGGTTTTAAATCAAACTAATCATACATCTAGGCTACCAACTTACAAGCTATAAGTTAAGTGTCAAATATATTACCAAGGCAATGGTGATTTAGATGTAGCTTCTCTCGTATCCACTGCTCTGTTACTGTTGTCAACAGCGCCGCCATATTTTTCGAATTTGGTGGAAGATCGAGCCGAGCATGCGCAGTTCTTTAAGGTCTGGGAACGCCCACATCCTGGTACTGTTTGCCTCACGTGTTCAAACAAGCGGAACAGAGATAGGTAAGGTTGAATGTTAACCGATATTTTTCAGCTCACATATTAGTTTCAATCTTGACTTTGGTCATTATTAACGTCGTTACTAACCTGAAACATAGCTGTTTAGAATGTTAACACTGTACACATAGCTACGGTGCAAGACAAGTATACTAGCTTACTTTCAACAGTATTTTCTCAACTTTGATATGGTATTCAACAGTTTACTTGCAGATATGTGAAAACTTCTTCTCTTTCACAAATCCCACCCAGTCTCTTCATATCAAATGAACAGTGTGGTCCTCCAACTGTAGCTTTGGATTTGAGTCAAGACCAATGGCAGGCTGTCTGACAGAGTTGATCACAGCATGTTCCAACCTCACACTGTCAGTCTCTGCCCTGTACACAGCATATCAGCTCTTCAAGGTAATTTGGGGATATATTGGTGTTTCACTTGAGTGTAACTCTTGTGTACCATTAAACCATTCAACACCCCTTTGCCACTGTTTATTGTCATGACTCTCTTTCTCCTCACCCTGACTGTTCCCTCATCTCCCTCTTTCTCTTGTAGGACCACAGAGCTCCAGCGGTGGGTTTCTTTCTGCTTGGTCTCTCCTCAGGCCTCTGCACCCTGCCTCTCTCCTTCAGCCCATACCTGACCTCTGTACAGGGGGACCTGGAGTGGGCCGGCGAGGTCCTGGCTCCACCGCTGGTCTCCTTCGGCTTCCTGTGGCTCAGCGAAGACCGCACCACAGCCAACATCCTCCTTATTGGCTCAGCTCTCCTCCCGGTGCTCTGCGATTGGCTGTCAGCGGACGAGTTGATGCTGATGTCACGCTGTCTGGCCCTGTCTGCCATCTCCTGCTCGCTCACTGTGTGTCTGTTTGCGGGAAACGCTGTCGGGGCCCTGGGCAGTGTGGCCCTCAGCCTGCCCCAAATGGTGGCCCCCAGGGTGGGGGTCAAGACTCTGGCTCCCCTTGTCTCTCCAGGGGCCACTGTGGGACTGCTTAAGTGGCTCCTGAAGGGCTCCATGGCTGTAGGGTGCTGGGCCTCTGAGAAGGCACTTAGCAAGTACCTGTTAGAACTGAAGGAACTGGACTCACCATTTTAACTTGTTACCACTGTAACACAGGGTTTCCCCAAACTCAATCCTCGGGACCCCGGGGTTTAGTTTCTTTCCTAAGCACTACACAGCTTATTCAAATAATCATCTAATCATCCAGCTTTGATCATTTCAATCAGCCTTGTAGTGTTTGGGCAAAAACCAAAACGTGCACCCCTTGGAGTCCCGAGCATCGAGTTTGGGAAACGCTACTGTAACAGTTACTGACTGTCTGAACAGTTCAATAGTCCCTCACACATGATAATGACTGATTGTTAAGTTGATGTGGTCTCATGATGTGCACATAGAGCTGTTGACAGAAGAGAACCAGGTGGACGGTCTATTTATTTTGTCCTGCAGGGCCTTGCCTCATAGAAGTAGAATGAATAGAACGGTCTGGAACCTCTGACCATGGCGATTTGACTGGTAAATTCATGGGTGCACTCAAAATAGCTTGGTGCACTCAAAATAGCTTGGTGCACTCTTTATGGCGTCATTGACTTAAATGAGCAAGCTTGTTCTACTTATTCTAGTACTGTGGCTTGCCTTTGATCTGTAGCCAATGACCTTTCCAATTCCTCCTGGCCAATGACCTTTCCAATTCCTCCTGGCCAATAACCTTTCCAATTCCTCCTGGCCAATGACCTTTCCAATTCCTCCTGGCCAATGACCTTTCCAATTCCTACTGGCCAATGACCTTTCCAATTCCTCCTGGCCAATGACCTTTCCAATTCCTACTGGCCAATAACCTTTCCAATTCCTACTGGCCAATGACCTTTCCAATTCCTACTGGCCAATAACCTTTCCAATTCCTACTGGCCAATAACCTTTCCAATTCCTACTGGCCAATGACCTTTCCAATTCCTACTGGCCAATAACCTTTCCAATTCCTACTGGCCAATGACCTTTCCAATTCCTACTGGCCAATGACCTTTCCAAGAGATTATCCATATGATCCATATAATGATGCCAGTCTGCCAACTTGGAGGTGACATGATCCACCATTGGGACACGTGTCTCTTGCCAGTGTGTGAGCTGTCAAGGGCGTTGTTCTACTTGTTCAGCTTATTGTCATGGCCAGGGAGCTCTGCTCTGTTATCATAGTACTTTCATCTATGCAAATCGAAGAAGCACTGGTGTCTAGTTCTAAAACTGTAAAACATTATTGATGATATTAGTAACAGCGGTTAATAACATTTTATGTGCTAAAATATTGATTTGCTAAAGTATCAACAAAAGGAGTAGTGCTTGGATCTAATGCTTGTATGTACTGATTGTCATGGGTCACTAATACTCCCAACCTCTTTTACACCGCATATTAGAACGTCTAATTCATCTATGGATGTTGATTTACAGGACAGTGTAATTACCAATTGGCTATAAAAGATTCTATCTGCTTACTCTGTAGAAATATCCTCCCAACGGTGGCTCTATAAGGAGGATGGAAGTGCCTTCCAGACATTTATTACTGTCTTTGTCTATGAGTGTGCCTCCCAAACAACACCCTATTACCTATGTAGTGCACTACTTTTAATCAGAGCCCGTTTTGGGAATAGGGTGGCATTTTGAGGCACACTCTGGTTGAACCCGGGCTGGCTTGACTTCAGTGTCTTGTCCTACGATGAGCACCAAACAGCTTGTACTAGACTATGCTCACTGTGAAGCCAATGTCATTGACACACAGGACACGTTTGAGAGCCGATAGCTTTAGTGCCTGAACATGGCCGGGGTACCAAAACAGTCAGGGCTGCGATCCAAATGACAGCCTATCCCCGATATAGTGCACTTCTTTTGACCAGAGCTCGATATGGGCCCTGGTCAAAAGTAGTGCACTATAAAGGGAATAGGGTGCCATTTGGGACGCAGCCCTAAGTCCCCTCAGATTCAGGATCCTGTTCATTCTGCAGCCTCAGCAGATAGCTACAGTGAGATTTAACTAGATACATCTGCAGTGTTCACACCACTAACACTATGGATCTATATTCATTGATTCTTCAGATATACTACATATTATATCCACTTACTGTCCATAATGTCTATACAATAAGGGTTCTTCTTTATTTTTACTATTTTATACATTGTAGAATAATAGTGAAGACATCAAAACTATGAAATAACACATATGGAATCATGTAGTAACCCCAAAAAAAGTGTTAAACAAATCAAAATATATTTTATATTTGAGATTCTTCAAAGTAGCCACCCTTTGCCTTGATGACAGCTTTGCACACTCTTGGCATTCTCTAAAACAGCTTCACCTGGAATGCTTTTCCAACAGTCTTGAAGGAGTTCCCACATAAGCTGAGCACTTGTTGGCTGCTTTTCTTTTACTCGGCGGTCCAACTCATCCCAAACCATCTCAATTATGGTTTTATCTCAATTATCTCAATAGCAAAGGGTGGCTATTTGAAGAATATCAATTATAAAATATATTTTGATTTGTTTTTCCTAGCCACCGTGCTTCTACACCTGCATTGCTTGCTGTTGGGGCTTTTTAGGCTGGGTGTCTGTACAGCACTTTGAGATATCAGCTGATGTAAAAAGGGCTATATAAATCGATTTGATTTATCACTTTTTTGGTTACTACGTGATTCCATATGTGTTTTTTCATAGTTGTGATGTTTTCACTATTATTCTACAATGTAGAAAATAGTAAAAATAAAGAAAAACCCTGGAATGAGTAGGTGTGTCCAAATATTTGACTGGTACTGTATATATATATATATATTTATACTCTGGACTCTGACATTACTTGTCCTAATATTTCAATATTTTTTTATTACATTTTTTAACTTTTAGATTTGTGTGTATTGTTAGATATTACTCCACTGTTGGAACTAGGAACACAAGCATTTCACTACAACCGCATTAATATCTGCTAAATATGTGTACCCGACCAATAAAATGATATTTGATACTAGTTGGAGGATTGTGCATTGATTTCGGGATGCTAATTGGTTAACCCTCTGTGTAAGTCATGTTGTATTTGTGATGTACTTTGATTAACTTGTGAATAAAGGACTATTTGATTGTCAGATAGATGATCAGTTTGATGCATTTTGGGATGCATCAAGATGTTCTTCTCCTCAAAGTACAGCCAAGGAAGAATGTATTTCTGTGTTGGATAGAGACGCTGAGTAGACACTGCAGAACGGACCTGCTGTAATTCCCAGGACTCCAGGATAGCACAGCGCCAGCCTCGATCTGCTATTTACAAGACTTGCTCTTTTCTGCAGACTTCCTTCCAACGCTCTAAGCCCAGCTCAGCCAAACATAAATAGGGCCAGACTTAACTAAGGATATCTACCTGTTAATTCATGTCCTTATTTACATTGTAGTGGATGAGTAATACATATAGTCAATAGATGCTTGAATGAACCTTTTTTGCATATCGGCATCGTTTGTGATTTAAGTCATTTGTGTACTGGTACATAATTTCTTTACAAAAATGATTATATGTTGTTGGGTATACACACAGAAACAGTAATTGTCAGAAACATCGAACCAATGATGTAATTTGGTCCTTAGCTTTGACTCGTGTCTGTACACATAAACAATGGGTTGTTGTGACTCGTGTCTGTACATACAGTACATAAACAATGGGTTGTTGTGACTCGTGTCTGTACATACAGTACATAAACAATGGGTTGTTGTGACTCGTGTCTGTACATACAGTACATAAACAATGTGTTGTTGTGACTCATGTCTGTACATACAGTACATAAACAATGTGTTGTTGTGACTCGTGTCTGTACACATAAACAATGGGTTGTTGTGACTCGTGTCTGTACACATAAACAATGGGTTGTTGTGACTCGTGTCTGTACACATAAACAATGGGTTGTTGTGACTCGTGTCTGTACATACAGTACATAAACAATGTGTTGTTGTGACTCATGTCTGTACATACAGTACATAAACAATGGGTTGTTGTGACTCGTGTCTGTACATACAGTACATAAACAATGTGTTGTTGTAACTCGTGTCTGTACATACAGTACATAAACAATGTGTTGTTGTGACTCATGTCTGTACATACAGTACATAAACAATGGGTTGTTGTGACTCATGTCTGTACATACATAAACAATGTGTTGTTGTGACTCGTGTCTGTACATACATAAACAATGTGTTGTTGTGACTCGTGTCTGTACATACAGTACATAAACAATGTGTTGTTGTAACTCGTGTCTGTACACATAAACAATGGGTTGTTGTGACTCGTGTCTGTACACATAAACAATGGGTTGTTGTGACTCGTGTCTGTACATACAGTACATTAACAATGTGTTGTTGTAACTCGTGTCTGTACACATAAACAATGTCTCCTGATCCTTTCCATGTGAGTGCCCATCAGATAGTATCAGTGACTGGCTTGTCTCTCTCCTCCAGCTCAGACTCCTGGGGTGCATCCCAAATGGCACCTTTTTCCTTACATAGTGCACTACTTTTGACCAGAGCCCTGTGGGGAATAGGGTGCCATTTGTGAAGCAACCGTGGCTGCTGCATACTGCTGACAGCATGAGGCCACATGGCCCCCAACACAATCAATCTCCATCTCAGCTGCTTGCTTCAGCACTGCAGAGAGCTGCCCGCTGCATCTGCAGCCTGTGGATGGATGGAGTGGAGAGGAGGAGGAGGAGAGAGAGTGGAGGGGAGAAGAGAAGGAGAGAGAGAGAATCACACAGGAGCTGCTGCTCAGTGCAGTGATGCTGCTGCAGCAGAGAGGAGAGGGGCTGCAGAGGGGGCTTCAGAATGAACAATAACAGACAAAACAGGGAGAACATGGAATGTTGTGGTGGAATGCAGAATGTTGTGGTGGAATGCAGAATGTTGGATTGTCTGGAACGGACATCATTAATGACCTGAAGACAAGTATGGGTAAGAAAGGAGAAGACAAAATGTTTCTGACGGATGGAGAGGAGGAGTGTTTTAAGATCAGAAAACGGATTAAAGAGGAAGATGGAAGGATGATCTCTGAGGAAAGATCAAGAGTAACCAGCCAGATCTATTTAGACAGATCTATGCTAATCGGTCTTTCTCTGTGGTATCCTCATCCGTCAGCATTTGATATTTTAGCTGCCAGAGCCTTTGTTGTCAGTGAATGGGCATCACTCCTTGGGAATAGATTTGGTGTTTTGAAAATGAATGGGCTATAGAACGACATTGTCATCCTCTCTCTCTCTCTCTCTCTCTCTCTCTCTCTCTCTCTCTCTCTCTCTCTCTCTCTCTCTCTCTCTCTCTCTCTCTTTCCTTTCACTCTCTTTCTTCATTTTATCTCTCTCTCCTCTCTGCAGAGTGAGCCGAGGCAGTGTTGGACTGTGACAGTGTTTCCCTGGGTATCTAGTTGTGCGACTGTCACTGTAACAGTGAGTCCCAGACGGAGGGGAGATGTACGCCTTCTACTCCCTGCTAGTTTACATCTTCTACACTGTCTTCAAGAAGGAGGAGGAAGAAGCCCTGGAAGCTGCTCAGGGCGGAGCCTCAGCGGTGAGTCTAGTCACAGCGCCTGCGCCCAAATGGCATCCTATTCCCTATAAAGGGCACTACAGGGCACTAATATAGTGCACTTTGAAGCTCACAATGTGTCGTATACAGATACCTCAGTGGAGTCTAGTAACAGGGTTTATCTACAGCCCTCAGTAGAGTCTAGTAACAGGGTTTATCTACAGCCCTCAGTAGAGTCTAGTAACAGTGTGTAACTACAGCCCTCAGTAGAGTCTAGTAACAGGGTTTATCTACAGCCCTCAGTAGAGTCTAGTAACAGGGTTTAACTACAGCCCTCAGTAGAGTCTAGTAACAGGGTTTATCTACAGCCCTCAGTAGAGTCTAGTAACAGGGTTTATCTACAGCCCTCAGTAGAGTCTAGTAACAGTGTGTAACTACAGCCCTCAGTAGAGTCTAGTAACAGTGTTTAACTACAGCCCTCAGTAGAGTCTAGTAACAGGGTTTAACTACAGCCCTCAGTAGAGTCTAGTAACAGTGTGTAACTACAGCTCTCAGTAGAGTCTAGTAACAGGGTTTAACTACAGCCCTCAGTAGAGTCTAGTAACAGGGTTTATCTACAGCCCTCAGTAGAGTCTAGTAACAGTGTTTAACTACAGCCCTCAGTAGAGTCTAGTAACAGTGTTTAACTACAGCCCTCAGTAGAGTCTAGTAACAGTGTTTAACTACAGCCCTCAGTAGAGTCTAGTAACAGGGTTTAACTACAGCCCTCAGTAGAGTCTAGTAACAGTGTTTATCTACAGCCCTCAGTAGAGTCTAGTAACAGGGTGTAACTACAGCCCTCAGTAGAGTCTAGTAACAGTGTTTAACTACAGCCCTCAGTAGAGTCTAGTAACAGGGTTTATCTACAGCCCTCAGTAGAGTCTAGTAACAGTGTTTAACTACAGCCCTCAGTAGAGTCTAGTAACAGTGTTTAACTACAGCCCTCAGTAGAGTCTAGTAACAGGGTTTATCTACAGCCCTCAGTAGAGTCTAGTGACAGTGTTTAACTACAGCCCTCAGTAGAGTCTAGTAACAGTGTGTAACTACAGCTCTCAGTAGAGTCTAGTAACAGGGTTTATCTACAGCCCTCAGTAGAGTCTAGTAACAGGGTTTAACTACAGCCCTCAGTAGAGTCTAGTAACAGGGTTTATCTACAGCCCTCAGTAGAGTCTAGTAACAGTGTTTAACTACAGCCCTCAGTAGAGTCTAGTAACAGGGTTTATCTACAGCCCTCAGTAGAGTCTAGTGACAGTGTTTAACTACAGCCCTCAGTAGAGTCTAGTAACAGTGTGTAACTACAGCTCTCAGTAGAGTCTAGTAACAGGGTTTATCTACAGCCCCACGCGGTTCCTTTGTCTTGTCATCAGAGGATGGTAACCAGCAGCAGGACTACCAATCCCATGACAGCAGGGAAACTGTGTAGATACTGAGCTATTTATGTAAGTCTACTGTCTGGGGGATATGTTACTGCTAATCTCACAAATGTACATCTGAAATGCTATTTTATGTCGGTAGAGAGAGATGTCCATGCTGTCACATGTTGTGTAGGTTGATTGTATATGGTGAACAGCATCTGGGCTGGCAGTGTCATTGCAGGTTGGCAGTGTGTACGTGTGTGTGTTGTGTCTGTGTTGGAGGTTAACACAGTATTTAGTAACACTAATGTCTGTTTCTGCTCTCTGCCATCCCCCTGTCTGTCTGTTGCTGTGATCAGGGGCCAGGACGTGTTTCCATGGAAACAAGGAGCAGGAGGAAGAAAGGCCACACACTCAGGAAGGAGAGGAAGAAAAGGGGGCGTGGCAGCAGGTTGAGTGACTCCAGTGAGTGGATGCTTCATGACAACAATGTCTATAAATAGAAGCATCTGTAACACTGGTTAAATACTTAACTACTGTACTTGCTGCTGACAGATATCAGTGATAATTGCTGTTATTATGGTATAGATAGATATTTCTCATGGTGATCAATAGATACTTTAAATACCAGGCTTAATGATAAACAAATATTTGTTCCTTTATTTAACTAGGCAAGTCAGTTATGAACAAATTCTTATTTACAATGACGGCCTACCCTGGCCAAACATGGATGACGCTGGGCCAATTGTACGCCGCCCTATGGGACTCCCAATCACAGCCGGATGTGATACAGCCTGGATTTGAACCAGGCTGTATTTGAACACTGAGATGCAGTGCCTTAGACCGCTGCGCCACTCAGGAGCCCAATAGCTACTGTAGAATAGGAATAAGAGCAATGATAATACCTACTGTTTTGATGTGGTATATCTCTCATAGTGATTTCTCATGGTGATAACTCATAGTGATTTATGGTGATTTCCCATGGTGATTTCTCATGGTGATTCATAGTGATTTCTCATGGTGATTTCTCACGGTGATAACTCATGGTGATTTATGGTGATTTCTCATGGTGATTTATGGTGATTTCTCATGGTGATTTCTCATGGTGATTTATGGTGATTTCTCACGTGATAACTCATGGTGATTTATGGTGATTTCTCATGGTGATTTATGGTGATTTCTCACGGTGATAACTCATGGTGATTTATGGTGATTTCTCATGGGGATTTCTCACGGTAATAACTCATAGTGATTTATGGTGATTTCTCATGGTGATTTCTCATGGTGATTTATGGTGATTTCTCATGGTGATTTATGGTGATTTTTCATGGTGATTTATCATAGTGATTTATGGTGATTTCTCAGAGTGATTGATTGTATGAATTCATGCCCTTTTTAAAATGCTGATGTATTTTCTTCAAGGCAGTAGCAGTGATAGTGACGGCCTGTCCCTGAGTGATGAAGATGATGATGGTGGTGGAGGTGGTGAAGTGCCCGATATCCCAGCATGCACTCCTCTGGGTGCCTTCCTGTCCTTTAAACAGGAGAACGAGAAAAGGAGGGAGGTCCAGGTGCAGCTGGAGACAGCAGGAAAGGTAGGCTTCACCACAAACACCTGGCACCCTATTCCCTATAGGCCCTGGTCAAAAGTAGTGAACAATATAGGGTCTCATTTACACAATAGTACTGTTGCTTCTAGTTGTAGCCATGACCTTCTTAGAGCTGATACATTATCTAAACTTCCTGCTGGTCTAGTTGTAGCCATGACCTTCTTAGAGCTGATGCATTATCTAAACTTCCTGTTGGTCTAGTTGTAGCCATGACCTTCTTAGAGCTGATGCATTATCTAAACTTCCTGCTGGTTTAGTTGTAGCCATGACCTTCTTAGAGCTGATGCATTATCTAAACTTCCTGCTGGTCTAGTTGTAGCCATGACCTTCTTAGAGCTGATGCATTATCTAAACTTCCTGCTGGTCTAGTTATAGCCATGACCTTCTTAGAGCTGATGCATTATCTAAACTTCCTGTTGGTCTAGTTGTAGCCATGACCTTCTTAGAGCTGATGCATTATCTAAACTTCCTGCTGGTTTAGTTGTAGCCATGACCTTCTTAGAGCTGATGCATTATCTAAACTTCCTGCTGGTCTAGTTGTAGCCATGACCTTCTTAGAGCTGATGCATTATCTAAACTTCCTGCTGGTCTAGTTGTAGCCATGACCTTCTTAGAGCTGATGCATTATCTAAACTTCCTGCTGGTCTAGTTATAGCCATGACCTTCTTAGAGCTGATGCATTATCTAAACTTCCTGCTGGTCTAGTTGTAGCCATGACCTTCTTAGAGCTGATGCATTATCTAAACTTCCTGCTGGTTTAGTTGTAGCCATGACCTTCTTAGAACTGATGCATTATCTAAACTTCCTGCTGGTCTAGTTGTGGGAGTCTCCCTTGGTTTAGTACACATAGACAGTAGTTCACGCAATAAATTCTACAGTTTCTTGCTTCAAGCCTTGGCCTTGTTAGATGAAATCCATCTAAACCCACATTTCCTCCTGGTCCAGTTGATGTCTGAGTCTCCCTTGGTGGCGGTGATGTCCCACTTGCTGAGTTTTCTGGAGCAGTATTCCCACCTCCAGCAGCTGCAGCAGCAGGCTGATCAGTACCGGGTCCAGCTGAAGAGGCACCGGGCCCAGCATCGCCGCCAGATGAAGACCCTGAGGACATCGTACCATCAGAGGCTGAGAGATAAGAACAGCGTCATCGACAGCCTGGAGGAGGCCATCATCACCCAGCAATACACACCGAGCACCCCGGGGAGCGACGGTGAGACAGGGGTGGGAGGGAGGGAGGGAGGGAGGGAGGGAGGGAGGGAGGGAGGGAGGGAGGGAGGGAGGGAGGGAGGGAGGGAGGGAGGGAGGGTATATTCCAGTCTGTACTACAGAGAAAAGAAGACAGGCTACACCTGACTGAGATATTGACTATTTATTTAGTGCTTGTATGAAAAACACAGTGGATGGTTATAATGTCTTGCATCATTTGAAGAGAGTGGCTACGGAAACTCAGGTATTTACTTTAACTGTAGAGAGACAAGGGAGGAGACAGTGCTAGTCATAGAGAGCAGAGGGGTATCATTACCACAGGGCCCTGGTCAACAGTGCTCTATAATAGGGTTCCCTTTGGGAAGTAGAATAGGGCAGAGAGTTTGGGAGAAAGACAATCTATTCCACAATGTTCAGATACAGTGTACCCCTCTACAACGTAAGTATAGTTTCATAATGAAATCATTTCACTGTCTGAAATACACAGTAGAGAGAGATGCTGATGTGTCACAGGCTTCTTAGAAGAGGGCTGTTGGTGTAAATCAAGTTGGAATTAGGGATGAGGAATGACATCAGACTATAGTTGTGTCACAAATGACACCCTTTTCCAAAGATAGTGGCCTTTGGCTGGTCAAAGTAGTGCACTGTGTAGAGAGTAGGATGACCTTTGGGATGCAGACTAACTGACCTCAAAGCCATGGATGTGTTGAGGGATCTGCTCTCCTTTAGATTGAATCAGATATTCTGCTTTGGGCAACAGAAGAATGACAGCCCTCCCTCACCCTTATCAACCTATCAGAGTGTGTGTGTGTGTGTGTGTGTGTGTGTGTGTGTGTGTGTGTGTGTGTGTGTGTGTGTGTGTGTGTGTGTGTGTGTGTGTGTGTGTGTGTGTGTGTGTGTGTGTGTGTGTGTGTGCTTGCTCGCGCGCGCGCACACGTCTGTAGCATATATGCCCCTGCTTGTGTGTGTGGCTGTATGTGTATAATATCATGAATGTACTGTAATGTATGTGTATAATATCATGAATGTACTGTAATGTATGTGTATAATATCATGAATGTACTGTAATGTATGTGTATAATATCATGAATGTACTGTAATGTGTGTTGGCTGTATGTGTATAATATCATGAATGTACTGTAATGTATGTGTATAATATCATGAATGTACTGTAATGTGTGTGTATAATATCATGAATGTACTGTAATGTATGTGTTGGCTGTATGTGTATAATGTCATGAATGTACTGTAATGTATGTGTATAATATCATGAATGTACTGTAATGTATGTGTATAATATCATGAATGTACTGTAATGTATGTATATAATATCATGAATGTACTGTAATGTGTGTGTATAATATCATGAATGTACTGTAATGTGTGTGTGTGTTGGCTGTATGTGTATAATATCATGAATGTACTGTAATGTATGTGTATAATATCATGAATGTACTGTAATGTATATGTATAATATCATGAATGTACTGTAATGTGTGTGTTGGCTGTATGTGTATAATATCATTAATGTACTGTAATGTATGTGTATAATATCATGAATGTACTGTAATGTGTGTGTATAATATCATGAATGTACTGTAATGTATGTGTATAATATCATGAATGTACTGTAATGTATGTGTATAATATCATGAATGTACTGTAATGTATGTGTATAATATCATGAATGTACTGTAATGTGTGTGTATAATATCATGAATGTACTGTAATGTGTGTGTATAATATCATGAATGTACTGTAATGTGTGTGTTGGCTGTATGTGTATAATATCATGAATGTACTGTAATGTATGTGTATAATATCATGAATGTACTGTAATGTATGTGTATAATATCATGAATGTACTGTAATGTGTGTTGGCTGTATGTGTATAATATCATGAATGTACTGTAATGTATGTGTATAATATCATGAATGTACTGTAATGTATGTTGGCTGTATGTGTATAATATCATGAATGTACTGTAATGTGTGTGTATAATATCATGAATGTACTGTAATGTATGTGTATAATATCATGAATGTACTGTAATGTATGTGTATAATATCATGAATGTACTGTAATGTGTGTGTATAATATCATGAATGTACTGTAATGTGTGTTGGCTGTATGTGTATAATATCATGAATGTACTGTAATGTATGTGTATAATATCATGAATGTACTGTAATGTATGTGTATAATATCATGAATGTACTGTAATGTATGTTGGCTGTATGTGTATAATATCATGAATGTACTGTAATGTGTGTGTATAATATCATGAATGTACTGTAATGTGTGTGTATAATATCATGAATGTACTGTAATGTATGTGTATAATATCATGAATGTACTGTAATGTGTGTGTATAATATCATGAATGTACTGTAATGTATATGTATAATATCATGAATGTACTGTAATGTGTGTGTTGGCTGTATGTGTATAATATCATGAATGTACTGTAATGTGTGTGTATAATATCATGAATGTACTGTAATGTATGTGTATAATATCATGAATGTACTGTAATGTATATGTATAATATCATGAATGTACTGTAATGTGTGTGTTGGCTGTATGTGTATAATATCATGAAAGTACTGTAATGTATGTGTATAATATCATGAATGTACTGTAATGTATGTGTATAATATCATGAAAGTACTGTAATGTGTGTGTTGGCTGTATGTGTATAATATCATGAGTGTACTGTAATGTGTGTTGGCTGTATGTGTATAATGTCATGAATGTACTGTAATGTATGTGTATAATATCATGAATGTACTGTAATGTATGTGTATAATATCATGAATGTACTGTAATGTATATGTATAATATCATGAATGTACTGTAATGTGTGTGTTGGCTGTATGTGTATAATATCATGAAAGTACTGTAATGTGTGTTGGCTGTATGTGTATAATATCATGAATGTACTGTAATGTATATGTATAATATCATGAAAGTACTGTAATGTATGTGTATAATATCATGAAAGTACTGTAATGTATGTGTATAATATCATGAAAGTACTGTAATGTGTGTTGGCTGTATGTGTGACAGTAATCTCGGCACCCAAAACCAAATCAGCTACTCATTTGGAATGTTTAGGATGTCATGACAGATTGGTGTGACAGTGACAGCGAGCTCTGCATAGTAAGTGATCCCTCCTCTCTCCTAATGCAGTATAGTCCTCTCTGACTAGTACAGTATAACCCTGGAGAAACATGCCACTAGATGAACCAAAACGAGGTTCTCTCTGCTCTGCAGCAGAATGTGTGGCTTTCCTAAGTGGGAGACCTCAGGCATTACCTCCTCTCCTTACGCGTCAAACAGCGTTAGATAAAGAGATGGATGGTGGTACTATGGTACTATGGTACTTGGCCAGGGACTCAGTTGTTATGACCTATCCCTGTGAGTGTTAGACAGAGAGATGGATGGATGTATGGTACAATGGTACTATGGTACTTGGCCAGGGAATCCGTTGTTATATCATGAATAAACTATCCCTGTGAGTGCTGCTTTCTCTTCCCTCCGCTGTGAGTAGAGCACTTACATACCAGCCTCCGTCACATGCTAGATGCTAGACCTCCACGTGTACCGTGTCAGATATAAATATCCCTGGGACAGGGATGGGGGAGGGGCACTTCCCAGTGTTATGATCCTGGGACAGGGATGGGGGAGGGGCACTTCCCAGTGTTATGATCCTGGTGCAGGGAAGGGGGAGGGGCACTTCCCAGTGTTATGATCCTGGGACAGGGATGGGGGAGGGGCACTTCCCAGTGTTATGATCCTGGTGCAGGGAAGGGGGAGGGGCACTTCCCAGTGTTATGATCCTGGGACAGGGATGGGGGAGGGGCACTTCCCAGTGTTATGATCCTGGTGCAGGGAAGGGGGAGGGGCACTTCCCAGTGTTATGATCCTGGTGCAGGGAAGGGGGAGGGGCACTTCCCAGTGTTATGATCCCGGTGCAGGAAAGGAAAGGTTGTTTGGTTGTTCTGCAGGTCTGAGCTCCCTGCCTCTCTGAGGTGTTGTCAACAGCCACTGTGTGCGCATCCCACTCCCAAATGGCAACCTATTCCCTATATATAGTGTAATACCAGGGCCCTGGGGGGAATAGGGTAACATTTGACCAGGGCCCTGGGGGGAATAGGGTAACATTTGACCAGGGCCCTGGGGGGAATAGGGTAACATTTGACCAGGGCCCTGGGGGGAATAGGGTAACATTTGACCAGGGCCCTGGGGGGAATAGAGTAACATTTGACCAGAACCCTGGGGGGAATTGGGTAACATTTGACCAGGGCCCTGGGGGGAACAGGGTAACATTTGACCAGGGCCCTGGGGGAAGAGGGTAACATTTGACCAGGGCCCTGGGGAGAATAGGGTAACATTTGACCAGGGCCCTGGGGGAATAGGGTAACATTTGACCAGGGCCCTGGGGGGAATAGGGTAACATTTGACCAGAGCCCTGGGGGGAATAGGGTAACATTTGACCAGAGCCCTGGGGGAATAGGGTAACATTTGACCAGGGCCCTGGGGGAATCGGGTAACATTTGACCAGAGCTCTGGGGGAATAGGGTAACATTTGACCAGGGCCCTGGGGGGAATCGGGTAACATCTGACCAGGGCCCTGGGGGAATAGGGTAACATTTGACCAGGGCCCTGGGGGGAATCGGGTAACATTTGACCAGAGCCCTGGGGGAATAGGGTAACATTTGACCAGAGCCCTGGGGGGAATACGGTAACATTAAACCAGGGCCCTGGGGGAATAGGGTAACATTTGACCAGGGCCCTGGGGGAAGAGGGTAACATTTGACCAGGGCCCTGGGGGAATAGGGTAACATTTGACCAGGGCCCTGGGGGGAATAGGGTAACATTTGACCAGGGCCCTGGGGGGAATAGGGTAACATTTGACCAGGGCCCTGGGGGGAATATGGTAACATTTGACCAGGGCCCTGGGGGGAATAGGGTAACATTTGACCAGAGCCCTGGGGGAATAGGGTAACATTTGACCAGGGCCCTGGGGGAATCGGGTAACATTTGACCAGGGCCCTGGGGGAATCGGGTAACATTTGACCAGAGCTCTGGGGGAATAGGGTAACATTTGACCAGGGCCCTGGGGGGAATAGGGTAACATTTGACCAGGGCCCTGGGGGGAATAGGCTAACATTTGACCAGGGCCCTGGGGGGAATAGGGTAACATTTGACCAGGGCCCTGGGGGGAATAGGGTAACATTTGACCAGAGCCCTGGGGGAATAGGGTAACATTTGACCAGGGCCCTGGGGGAATCGGGTAACATTTGACCAGGGCCCTGGGGGAATCGGGTAACATTTGACCAGAGCTCTGGGGGAATAGGGTAACATTTGACCAGGGCCCTGGGGGGAATAGGGTAACATTTGACCAGGGCCCTGGGGGGAATAGGCTAACATTTGACCAGGGCCCTGGGGGGAATAGGGTAACATTTGACCAGGGCCCTGGGGGAATATGGGCTCCCGAGTGGAGCAGCGGTCTAAGGCACTGCATCTCAGTGCTAGAGGCGTCACTACAGGCACCCTGGTTCAAATCCAGGCTGTATCACAACCGGCTGTGATTGGGAGTTCCATAGGGCGGTGCACAATTGACCCAGCATCGTCCTGGTTTGGCTGGGGTAGGCCGTCATTGTAAATAAGAATTTCTTCTTAACTGACTTGCATTAGTTAAATAAAGGTTAAATAAATAGGGAAAGATTTGGGATGCAGGCTGTGTGTCATGGTGGAGGAAAGGAAAGGCGTTTTGGTGGTTTCTGTGATCTGTGTTTTCTGCAGGATCCTCTGAGCAGAAAAGAAGTGGTGTATAGTACTGAAGTAAAAATACTTTAAAGTATTACTTAAGTAGTTTTTGGAGGTATCTGTACTTTACTTTACTATTTATATATACTTTACTATTTACTTTTACTCCACTACGTTCCTAAAGAAAATAATGTGCTTTTTACTCCATACATTTTCCCTGACACCCAAAAGTACTCGTTACATTTAAAATGCTCAGGCAGGACAGGAAAATGGTCCAATTCACACACTTATCAAGAGAACATCCCTGGTCATCCTACTGCCTCTGATAGGGCAGACTAACTAAACACAACTTCTTAATTTGTAAATGATGAGTGTTGGAGTGTGCCCCTGGCTATCCGTAAATTTAAAAAACAAGAAAAGTGTGCTGTCTGGTTTGCTTAAAATAAGGAATTTGAAATTATTTCTACATTTACATTTACTTTTGATACTTAACTATATTTAAAACCAAATACTTTTAGACTTTTACTCAAGTAGTATTTTACTGGGTGACTTTCACTTTTACTTTTCTATTAAGGTATCTTTACTTTTATGACAAGTATGACAATTGGGTGCTCTGCCTCTCTGAAGTCAACAGCTACTGTAGTGTGTTATTCTGTTCTCCTGCGTTGGTGTTTTTGAAGCCGGTGTTCTACCCCTTCTAACTAGATGTGTTCCCATGATGCTCTACACGCTGTGTGAGTTGGGAGATTCTCCAGAATCACCAGTCATTCATACCCAAAGACTCTCCATGATGTTATAAATGTGCATGTTGTGTAAAGCTGAAACACATTTCCACATTTCTCTTGTCATTAGTTGTTTATCATGTAGTTCATCTACAACACAGTGTCTAAACTCTCCCTGTGATAATGTTGCTTTATTCTACTTAGACATTGTTAAATAGTCTGCTCTTTGAGACATTTAACATGGGTCATTTCATATTTACCCAAACTTCATTTAGCATGTGAGGTTAAAGGCAGGTTTAACTAGCAGGCTGATGCCATTACTTCCACCTGAGTGTAAAACATTAAAGCCTGTATTCCCCCCCCTATCACATGTTCCCAGGATCACGTGTCTGCATCTGCCCTTGAGTTAAACATCCAGCATCTCCTCTGGCTACATAGACCCCCACCCCCACTCTCCTCTTCCTCCCCTGTCTCCCTCCAATCACCACCTCTCCCCATCTCCTAAAACAGTGACTCAGCACAGCAGAGCTGACAGAGGCTGTGTGGTTGGTTAGTGTAGAGCTCAGTAAAGAGAAACAGAAACAGTCCTGGCAGAGACAGAACACCATAAATCATACAGGAGGAGGAAACTGATTAAAACATCTACTGGGCACCATGTTCTGAGAGGCCTGCACCCCAAATGGCACCCTATTCCCTTTCTAGTGAACTACTTTTGACCAGGGCCCTAAAGTACTGTAGCTCTGGTTAAAAGTAGTGCACTAGAAAGAGGATAGGGTGCCATCTGGGACACAGAACTGGTCTCACTTGCTTTGCCTGAACTTTATAAAGGTTGTAGACTAAAGGCAGTGCTTGTGAGTGTGGACCTCCACTTTGTGCATTAGATGGGACTACTGTCTGACTACTCTACGCTTGTGAGTGTGGACCTCCACTTTGTGCATTAGATGGGACTACTGTCTGACTACTCTACGCTTGTGAGTGTGGACCTCCACTTTGTGCATTAGATGGGACTACTGTCTGACTACTCTACGCTTGTGAGTGTGGACCTCCACTTTGTGCATTAGATGGGACTACTGTCTGACTACTCTACTGTGTGACTGCTGAGTAACTACCATGTCACTGCTATGTGACTACTATCTGACTACTCTACTGTGTGACTACTGTATGAGTACTGTATGACTACTGAGTAACTACCATGTCACTGCTATGTGACTACTATCTGACTACTCTACTGTGTGACTACTGTATGAGTACTGTATGACTACTGAGTAACTACCATGTCACTGCTATGTGACTACTGTCTGACTACTCTACTGTGTGACTACTGTATGAGTACTGTATGACTACTGAGTAACTACCATGGCACTGCTATGTGACTACTGTCTGACTACTCTACTGTATGACTACTGAGTTACTACCATGTCACTGCTATGTGACCACTATCTGACTACTCTACTGTGTGACTACTGTATGACTACTGAGTTACTACCATGTCACTGCTATGTGACTACTGTCTGACTACTCTACTGTGTGACTACTGTGTGACTACTGAGTGACTGCTATGTGACCACTATCTGACTACTCTACTGTGTGACTACTGTATGAGTACTGTATGACTACTGAGTAACTACCATGTCACTGCTATGTGACTACTGTCTGACTACTCTACTGTGTGACTACTGTATGAGTACTGTATGACTACTGAGTAACTACCATGGCACTGCTATGTGACTACTGTCTGACTACTATGCAACTACTGTCTGACTACTATGTGACTACTGTCTGACTGCTATGTGACTACTGTCTGACTACTATGTGACTACTGTCTGACTACTATGTGACTACTGTCTGACTACTATGTATGTGTACATTGTATGTGTGATTACTATACTGTGTTTTAAGTGCACAATGAGTTTCATTAATATTGCAACACCTACACAGACCTTGGTACAGAGTACGTATCCAATCCTTCCTGGATATATTTAGAAAAGAGGTCAGGTAATAGTGATGTTGATACATTGTATTTCTACATGATGGTGATAGTGGTGATAGTGGTGATAGTGGTGATAGTGGTGATAGTGGTGATAGTGGTGATAATAATAGTGATGATAGTGGTGATAGTGGTGATGATGATAGTGGTGATAGTGGTGATGATAATAGTGGTGATAGTGGTGATGATGATAGTGGTGATAGTGGTGATGATGATAGTGATGATAGTGGTGATAGTGGTGATGATGATAGTGGTGATAGTGGTGATGATGATAGTGGTGATAGTGGTGATGATGATAGTGGTGATATTGGTGATGATGATAGTGGTGTTAGTGGTGATGGTGATAGTGGTGATAGTGGTGATAGTGGTGATGATGATAGTGGTGATAGTGGTGATGATGATAGTGGTGATAGTGGTGATGGGGATAGTGGTGATGATGATAGTGGTGATAGTGGTGATGGTGATAGTGGTGATGATGATAGTGGTGATAGTGGTGATGGTGATAGTGGTGATGATGATAGTGGTGATAGTGGTGATGATGATAGTGGTGATAGTGGTGCTGATAATAGTGGTGATAGTGAAGGATAGAGGCGATGGTGGTGATGATGATAGTGGTGATAGTGATGATAATAATGTTGATAATGATGACGGTGATGATGGTGGTGGTGATGATGATAATAGTGGCAATAGTGATGATGATGATGATGATGATGATGATGATGATGATGATGATGAAAGTGGGTGATGCTAATGTTGATGATGATGTTGATGATGCTGGTGATTATGATGTGGTGGTGGTGATGATGATAATACTGCTGCTGATGTTAATGAGTATAATGATGAAGATGTCTGTCATAATCCTAGAGTATTGTCTGCCTTTAGGTGAGTGTGGTGCTGATGTCCCTGGGGCCGGGCCTGGGGCTGGGGCAGGACTCCACAGGCTGGTAGAGTCTCTGTATGGACTACAGGGAGAGAAGAGCCAGCTGAGGGGAGAACTACGGCTGCTGCACTCCCAACTGGAGCAGAGAGAACAGGACCGACACTCACGAGTACAGGTCTTCCAACATCAGGTACAGTCCATCACACATGCATATGTATGCACAAATTTGAACATGCACGCATACAGAGAGAGAGAGAAAGAGAGCGAGAGAGCAAGAGAGAGAGAGAGAGAGAGAGAGAGAGAGAGAGAGAGAGAGAGAGAGAGAGAGAGAGAGAGAGAGAGAGAGAGAGAGAGAGAGAGAGAGAGACAGAGACAGAGACAGAGACAGAGACAGAGACAGAGAGACATAGAGAGAGACATAGAGAGAGACAGAGACAGAAAGAGACAGAGTACAGGCTCAGTGATCACAGCCTTGCCATTGAGAAGGGTAGACACAGGAAAACCTGGCTCCTTGTAGAGGAAAGGCTGTGCAGCCACTGCACAACAGCAGAACCTGCGACAGAGCTGCATTTCCTGACAAAATGTCTCAAATATAAAACAATTAGAGTGTCATTTCCCCAAATTTGAATCCCTTATTCAAGGTTTCAAAGACATCTCTGATGAGAATAGGGTACCTATCCTGTTGGGGGAGGACGCAGAGAGCTGTGGGTTGGCAGCGCACTACATTGCTGCCTGCCATAAGATGAGGGACAGTGTCTGACAGACCAATCAACCTGCACATGTCCTCTACTGTATGCTTATTGTTATTGTTCAATGTATGGTTATTTTGACCCTTGGTTATTGTTGTTACTGTTGTCCTGTTGACAATTTTGATTCTTCTTATTTTAATATTGTAAATATCCAAAGTAAGCTTTGGCAATATGTCTATTGTTACGTCATGCCAATAAAGCAAATTGAATTGAATTGAATTGATTGAGAGCGAGAGAGAGAGAGAGAGAGAGAGAGAGAGAGAGAGCGAGCGAGAGAGAGAGAGAGAGAGAGAGAGAGAGAGAGAGAGAGAGAGAGAGAGAGAGAGAGAGAGAGAGAGAGAGAGAGAGAGAGAGAAAGAAAGAAAGAAAGCTACATGGATGCATACTTACAGGCAAACACCTAGCACCCCAACTAATATATGGCAATATACACAACCGTTCGAAGGTTTGGGGTCACTTAGAAATGTCCTTGTTTTTGAAAGAAAAGCACATTTTTTGTCCATTAGAATAACATTAAATTGATCAGAAAGACAGTGTAGACATTGTTAATGTTGTAAATGACTATTGTAGCTGGAAACGGCTGATTTTAAATGGAATATCTACATAGGCGTACAGAGGCCCATTATCAGCAACCATCACTCCTGTTTTCCAATGGCACGTTGTGTTAGCTAATCCAAGTTTATCATTTTAAAAGGCTAATTGATTATTAGAAAACCCTTTTGCAATTATGTTAGCACAGCTGAAAACTGTTGTGATGATTAAAGAAGCAATAAAACCGGCCTTCTTTAGACTAGTTGAGTGTCTGGAGCATCAGCATTTGTGGGTTCGATTACAGCCTCAAAATGCCCAGAAACAAATGACTTTCTTCTGAAACTCATCAGTCTTTTCTTGTTCTGAGAAATGAAGGCTATTCCATGTGAGAAATTGCCAAGAAACTGAAGATCTCGTACAACACTGTGTACTACTCCCTTCACAGAACAGCGCAAACTGACTCTAACCAGAAGAGAAAGAGGAGTGGGAGACCCTGAGTGGTTTCAAACCTCTCTGGCAACTGAGTTAGGAAGGATCCTTGTATCTTTGTAGCAACTGGGTGTATTGATACACCATCCAAAGTGTAATTAATAACTTCACCATGCTTAAAGGGATATGTATGGAGTAAAAAGTACATTATTTTCTTTAGGAATGTAGTGAAGTAAAAGTAAAAGTAGTCAAAAATATAAATATTAAAGTAAAGTACAGATACCACAAAAAACGACTTAAGTAATACTTTAAAGTATTTTCACTTAAGTACTTTACACCACTGCATTTCAGCTTTTCATTTTTTATTAGTATGTAAAAACTTTTAAAAACATCATTACGCGTTGACATTATGGGGTATTGTGTGTAGGCGAGTGACACAACATCTGTATTGAACCCATTTTAAATTCAGGCTGTAACATAACAAAATGTAGAACAAGTCAATAGGTTTGAAAGACTTTCTGAGGCACTAGATATGTCACATATATGTTGAAATATACAATAATTGGCCGTTTTCATATTGTGACAAATATTTCTGCCTTATATCCACATATATGTGCATATATGCATAATACTTATATGCTCATATATATGTAACACATTTAGTATTCAAATGTTTATTATGTCCCTTACATGATACAGTACATCTGAACAATATGTGTTAACATATATGTTACGGGAGCATTATTTCAGTGATACTTGTAGTCATGGTAATAGAACAGAACAAACGACACAAAACACATCATTTAATCCTATTCATCGCTTCTCAATTCAGCCATTTTGACTGTTTTAAGCCATTTCCCACTTGTCCCTTTGTTGCACCTGGGAAGCGCTTCATGACAGCGTCTGTGGAGGGAAAGCAACAACTAGAAGATAACCAGGACTTAGAACAGTCAAGGGGTTGGGTTTGGGCTCATAAATACAATTACTAAAGCTTATCAGATTCAGTTTAGTAAGAAATCCTTGACCATTTAATGCCCTATTTGCAATGATTGATTTGTAAATTCAATTAACGGATGGCTAACTTTTTTACACCTTATAGTCAGTCAGATGGTTCCTTACCCTGAAAGTAGTCTATGTGCCAGGATCAACTGTAATCCATGTAATTCATCCATACTGTAACTGTAATCCATGTAATTCATCCATACTGTAACTGTAATCCATGTAATTCATCCATACTGTAACTGTAATCCATGTAATCCATCCATACTGTAACTGTAATCCATGTAATCCATCCATACTGTAACTGTAATCCATGTAATCCATCCATACTGTAACTGTAATCCATGTAATCCATCCATACTGTAACTGTAATCCATGTAATCCATCCATACTGTAACTATAATCCATGTAATCCATCCATACTGTAACTGTAATCCATGTAATCCATCCATACTGTAACTGTAATCCATGTAATCCATCCATACTGTAACTGTAATCCATGTAATCCATCCATACTGCAACTGTAATCCATTTAATCCATCCATACTGTAACTGTAATCCATGGTTCAAAGTGGTTTAAATAGCCACTATTAACTTGAGGGGATTTGGCCACAAACACTGAACTTTGTCTAATTGCGCCCATCACCCCCATAGTTTTTTTTTGTCAGCCATCTGACTATAAGGTGTAACAAAGCTAACTATCCCTGTAACATCTCCAATGTATTGAATTTAAACTGGCCCTAACCCTGTTATGGGGTATTCATGTTTAAAGGGATAATGAGAGATTTAGAGATGTCTTTTTTCTACTTCCCCAGAGACAGGTGACCTCATGAATACCATTGTTATGTTTCTGCGTGCAGTTTGCAGATGATTGAAGTTAGCGTGCTATGAGTCATAATTCATATTCTTTTAAAAATATCATGACAGCACCCGCGCACACTGTCAAATGCACATTTGCAATCGATGAACAAAAAAACCTACTCACTTTTTCAGCATCCAATCTGTCCTTTTGATTCCCATCTTCTTTCCTTTTAGCTTCTTGTACAAGACTACAGACTCCAATCTGTCCTTTTGATTCCCATCTTCTCTCCTTTTAGCTTCTTGTACAAGACTACAGACTACAATCTGTCCTTTTGATTCCCATCTTCTCTCCTTTTAGCTTCTTGTACAAGACTACAGACTCCAATCTGTCCTTTTGATTCCCATCTTCTCTCCTTTTAGCTTCTTGTACAAGACTACAGACTCCAATCTGTCCTTTTGATTCCCATCTTCTCTCCTTTTAGCTTCTTGTACAAGACTACAGACTCCAATCTGTCCTTTTGATTCCCATCTTCTCTCCTTTTAGCTTCTTGTACAAGACTACAGACTACAATCTGTCCTTTTGATTCCCATCTTCTCTCCTTTTAGCTTCTTGTACAAGACTACAGACTCCAATCTGTCCTTTTGATTCCCATCTTCTCTCCTTTTAGCTTCTTGTACAAGACTACAGACTACATACTTTCACTGTTTCCTCCCCAGATTGACGAATTGAAGAGCTGCATCGAGGAGCGGGAGGAGGAGCTGTCCAGACTAAGAACTGACTCTGTAAGCATTCAAGACAATCTGCTCCATTTGTTATCAGTAAATCTGCCACAATACATTTTTACACTGCTGCTATAGTCAGAGACAAAATGGTGTAGTGTGAAAATCCCTATGGTGTGTCAGCATTGAGGTATCTTTCACTGGCTTGGTTTTAAACCTATATGGAAATCATACTGGTTAGGCAACAAGCAGGCAATATTGTGGGACCAGTATTGACAGGTATAACCTATTCATCATGCTTTAGTGTGATATAACCTGTTCGTCATGCTTTAGTGTGATATAACCTGTTCGTCATGCTTTAGTGTGATATAACCTGTTCGTCATGCTTTAGTGCATACTGTAATCCACTCCTCCTCAGGGAGCCACAGACTCAGAGAAGCGGGTTGTGTGTCTGTCAGCGGAGAACGAGAGTCTGAAACAGAGTCTGACTGTCACCCAGGGCCTCCTGCAGCAGCTCTCTGTCATCCCCTCCCAGTCCAGCTCTGTACTCATCAAGGTGAGAAGCAGGTTAAGTGCCAAACGGCACCCTGTTCCCTATACAATAACCACAAATATGGCATTTTAAGCTGTTTGAAGCTGATAAAAACGTAAAAATGTAACTTAAGAACGGGAAGCATAGAAATAGTGCACATAGAACATATCTACCACTTATTAGACTTGCTTTCAATGAGAATGACAGATTTATAATTCACATTTCTATGTGAATTTGGTCTTGCTCTGTCTCCCCCTGTAAGAGAATGTTCTTCCTAATGGTGCTCTGTGTCTCCCCCTGTAGGATAATGTTCTCTCTAGCTGTGCTCTGTCTCCCCCTGTAGAATAATTCAATTCAATTCAAGGGGCTTTATTAGCATGGGAAACATATGTTAACATTGCCAAAGCAAGTGAAGTAGATAATATACAAAAGTAAAATAAACAATAAAAATGTAACAGTAAACATTACACTCACAAAAGTTCTAAAATAATAAAGACATTTCAATTGTCATATTATGTCTATATACAGAGTTGTAATGATGTACACATAGTTAAAGTACAAAAGGGAAAATAAATAAACATAAATATGGGTTGTATATTGTATTTACAATGGAGTTTGTTCTTCACTGGTTGACCTTTTCTTGTGGCAACAGGTCACAAATCATGCTGCTGTGAGGCACACTGTGTTATTTCACCCAGTAGATATGTGAGTTTATCAAAATCGGGGTTGTTTTCGAATTCTTTGTAGATCTGTATACTCTGAGGGAAATATGTGTCTCTAATATGGTCATACATTTGGCAGGAGGTTAGGACGTGCAGCTCAGTTTCCACCTCGTTTTGTGAGCAGTGAGCACATAGCCTGTCTTCTGTTGAGAGCCAGGTCTGCCTACGATGGCCTTTCTCAATAGCAAGGCTATGCTCACTGAGTCTGTACATAGTCAAAGCTTTCCTTAAGTTTGGGTC